>NW_027288124.1:22500-159363 GCF_047511675.1 Marmota flaviventris | reverse complement strand
GAGCCATGGGACCTAGGCCAAGGAGCAGGGAGAGAGTAAAGGGGAAAGAGGGAAGGTGAGGAAGGGGCGGCGTGAGGATGAAGAGGAGGAGGAGGAGGAAAGATTGGGGTGGGGTGGGCTGGAGGCGGCTGGGGCGCGAGGGGCACGCGCGGTAGGGGGCCCAAGCAAGGGGCCCCCGGTTTGACCCGACGAGGCGGAGCGACGCCACCCGACGCCACGGGACGCCACGCGACACGACGACGAACACGCGCTCAGGGGCCCAGCCCAGGAGCCAGGCCCCAGGACTGGAGCTTAAAGCTCCGTGGTTAGGGAGGGCTGGCTTGGCTTAGGGGCAGCATGCAAGGCGAGAGGGCAGGGGAGGGAAGGGAGGGGATGGCGCAGGCCAAGGTCAGCGCAGCGCCCACGTCCACTGCCAGGTGTCAGGGTTCGGGCAGCCAAGGGGGCCCAGGCGAGGGGCAGGGCTGTGTTTCCCCTAGGGAGCCTTCAGGGCGCAGAGGCCAGCCCATTGCACTCCTCTGCAATCCAGGGGAGGAGATGCTCCAGGGAGGGACCTGGACGCAAGCAGGGCCAAACGAGGGCCCTGGGTGTGGAAAGGCTGCCAGCGCCAGCATGAAGCTGGGTGGCTGGGTGGGAGGGGTCCCGGGACCCATTGGAGGAGCCCAGGCTAGGGAGCCATGGGACCTAGGCCAAGGAGCAGGGAGAGAGTAAAGGGGAAAGAGGGAAGGTGAGGAAGGGGCGGCGTGAGGATGAAGAGGAGGAGGAGGAGGAAAGATTGGGGTGGGGTGGGCTGGAGGCGGCTGGGGCGCGAGGGGCACGCGCGGTAGGGGGCCCAAGCAAGGGGCCCCCGGTTTGACCCGACGAGGCGGAGCGACGCCACCCGACGCCACGGGACGCCACGCGACACGACGACGAACACGCGCTCAGGGGCCCAGCCCAGGAGCCAGGCCCCAGGACTGGAGCTTAAAGCTCCGTGGTTAGGGAGGGCTGGCTTGGCTTAGGGGCAGCATGCAAGGCGAGAGGGCAGGGGAGGGAAGGGAGGGGATGGCGCAGGCCAAGGTCAGCGCAGCGCCCACGTCCACTGCCAGGTGTCAGGGTTCGGGCAGCCAAGGGGGCCCAGGCGAGGGGCAGGGCTGTGTTTCCCCTAGGGAGCCTTCAGGGCGCAGAGGCCAGCCCATTGCACTCCTCTGCAATCCAGGGGGAGAGATGCTCCAGGGAGGGACCTGGACGCAAGCAGGGCCAAACGAGGGCCCTGGGTGTGGAAAGGCTGCCAGCGCCAGCATGAAGCTGGGTGGCTGGGTGGGAGGGGTCCCGGGACCCATTGGAGGAGCCCAGGCTAGGGAGCCATGGGACCTAGGCCAAGGAGCAGGGAGAGAGTAAAGGGGAAAGAGGGAAGGTGAGGAAGGGGCGGCGTGAGGATGAAGAGGAGGAGGAGGAGGAAAGATTGGGGTGGGGTGGGCTGGAGGCGGCTGGGGCGCGAGGGGCACGCGCGGTAGGGGGCCCAAGCAAGGGGCCCCCGGGTTTGACCCGACGAGGCGGAGCGACGCCACCCGACGCCACGGGACGCCACGCGACACGACGACGAACACGCGCTCAGGGGCCCAGCCCAGGAGCCAGGCCCCAGGACTGGAGCTTAAAGCTCCGTGGTTAGGGAGGGCTGGCTTGGCTTAGGGGCAGCACGCAAGGCGAGAGGGCAGGGGAGGGAAGGGAGGGGATGGCGCAGGCCAAGGTCAGCGCAGCGCCCACGTCCACTGCCAGGTGTCAGGGTTCGGGCAGCCAAGGGGGCCCAGGCGAGGGGCAGGGCTGTGTTTCCCCTAGGGAGCCTTCAGGGCGCAGAGGCCAGCCCATGGCACTCCTCTGCAATCCAGGGGAGGAGATGCTCCAGGGAGGGACCTGGACGCAAGCAGGGCCAAAGGAGGGCCCTGGGTGTGGAAAGGCTGCCAGCGCCAGCATGAAGCTGGGTGGCTGGGTGGGACGGGTCCCGGGACCCATTGGAGGAGCCCAGGCTAGGGAGCCATGGGACCTAGGCCAAGGAGCAGGGAGAGAGTAAAGGGGAAAGAGGGAAGGGAGGAAGGGGGGTAGCTAGGCGGAGGAAAGGGTGGGGTGTAATGGTGGTGGCTGGGGCATGAGGGGCCCCACCAAAGGAGTGTCGTCTTTGGGGAAAGGCTGCCAGAGCCAGCATGAAGCTGTGTGTCTTTGTGGTAGGGGACCCGGGACTGTTGGAGGAGCCCAGGCTGGGGACATTGAAGGGGAGCGGTGGGTCCGGGCAGTGCAGGGATCCCACAGCACCAGGGTAACAGAGGGGAGGCCCAACAGGGGCCGCCAGCAAGGGGCCTGTGATCCAGAGATGGGGAGAGGTCCAGGGTCCTGGAGATGAGTGGACTGGGGCTTTAGCAAGGAGCCAGGCCTATGCCTGGAGAGCCAGGTGCCAGGGCCCCCATCAGGCTCAGCGGAGGGGAGGAAGGGAGTGGAGAGAGGGGAGCGGGTGGCGTAGGGGGCAAGAAGGCTCAAGGCCCGGGTCCACTGCTGGCTGCTTGGGGTCCTGGAGCATGGTCATAGGTCTGGGAAAGAGGATGTGGTAATGGTCCCAACTAAGGGGCCCATGCACTGTCCCAGGACTATGTATCTTGTTTTGTCAGTCACATTCACTTGACTGGACAACAGAGATAAGTGTCCCTTACAAGGGGACAAGTATATAGAATAAGTGGAACATGTAAGTTTTGGGGCAGTGGGCCTAAGGAAAGGGTCTTGTCACCTAGACAAGGATGGGAATCTATGGCCATCAAAGTTGTACACAATGCCATCGTAATTTTTTGAGGCCAAGTTTTTAAGACCAGGAAGTAAACATGTGGGAATGGGATAATGGCACAGGACTGGTGCAGGGAATGTGACAAAGGAATTTAAAAAGGGTCCAAACAAGAAATCTAGGCAACAAGTGTAAGGAGCCAGTAACACACAAAAGGAAGAGATGCTGGGCATGGGGGGTGGGGGGCTTATGGAGTATCTATCTGCAGCTTCCCCCAAAAAAGGCCACAAATCTTGCATTGCCCAGCCATATCCCCATATCCAGTGCCCACACTCGCACTGTTCAGCTGGATCTTATTTCCTGCACACATACCTACTGTGTACCTATGGCCTTTCCTCATAACCCTATTTCTCACACTTGCATGGTAGAGCTGAGAGGCCTGATTGCCTGTGATGTTTCCAGCTCTGCTGCTGTGTCCATTGTTCAGCCCCAGGTGTGACAGTATCCCAGCAGTCCCATGACAATCCAATCTCAGGAAACCAAAAGTTCTAGGCAACCCCCTACCCCGACCCCACCCAACCAGTATATGAAGGAAGGAGACTTACCATCTGAATCAGGGACATCTGGCTTGGCCACCAGTATAGCCCCTCAGTCTGGAAAGGGCTTCTTCCTCTTCATTTCAGTCACATGATTCTCACACATCAGGTACTGGCTAGGAATGGGTCAAACTGGCCCTTCCTGGAAGTCTGACATGGGAGACTTCCAGGAGCCATTCTTCTCCTCAAACCTCAGTTTGTTTGTGTGAAAATCATTCAAACCCATAAAAAATACTGAACTGTTAACAAAAGGTTTACCTCTGTGGTCCCATTTACACTCACATATGACATAACTTTTCACTCAATGAAGATCAGTTTATAAGTTGGTCCCATCAGACTGGATAGCCTAGTGATGTAGTCATCTTACTTTATGTGGGTACATACTCTGATGTTTGCATATGGACAAAATTACCTCAGGATGCATTTGTCAGAAAACATTCCATCATAGAGCAATACCTTAAGTGTATACCTGTGAACAAGCATCATTTTGTTCCTTTATATAAATTAGATAGAATTTATATAAAGGCTCAGATAGAAAAGCTGCCTAAAATTTTAAAGCCTGTTGCCTAAAGCTAGGAGTGTCAATCAGTGATTGCTTCCCTAGCTTGGACCAGGCCCTGGTTTTTAATCACAAGAACAAAACAAGTCCTAGAGCCTTAGTCTTCTAATTCCACCAACAATATGGGGCCACCAATCCAGGACAAATTCAAGTGAATTTGCTCTTTCTCATCTCAGATATGTATTGCTCTATGGTGAACATGTCAATCCTGTGTTGACTTCATAGGATCAATTCCCCTGCTATAACCCTGCCCCTAATAACCAAATTCCCTCATGTCTACTCTTTATTGAGTCTGGGTTTCTTCGGACACTCTAGACACTTGGACAATACAAAGTCATGCAACAAATTACATCATGAAACTCAGTTATAACAACTACATTATGCTAAAATAGAACCAATAATAGAATCTGTTACTGTTTTTAATCTGGAAAGCCCATGGTTAAGGCAATGCCACCATGTTCCAGAGGTGAATGTTCATGAGGGTTCTGACTTTACCAGTGGGTTAATCTATTAGTTGGCTTAATAATTTGAAGGGACCACAGGGAGGTGGTGAAAAGTATAGGCATATGGGGCATGAATGGAGGAAGTAAGTCATTATGGGTTTGGCCCTGAGGACAGTATTTGTCCTTGGGCCCTTCCTCTTCTACCCTGCTTCCCCACTGCCAAGAGCTGAGCAGCTTTCTCTACCATACCCTCTGCCATGATATTCTGCCTCATTTGGGTGCCAGATCAATGGTGCTAATTCACCATGACTGAGTCCACTGAAACCATGAACCAAAATAAACTGTTCTTTCTCCAAGTTGTTCTTGTTTAGGTTATTTTGATCACAGCCATGAAAAACTGACATAACATCTTTATGTCTTTTTTAATTTTTTTTTAGTTGTCAATGGACCTTTATTTTAATTATTGATATGTGGTGCTGAGAATCAAACCCAGTGCCTCACACATGCTAGGCAAGCACTCTGCCGCTGAGCCACAACCTCAGCCCTGAAGTTATTCTTAACAATATTTATCAAATATATAAAACCTCAATCATATAACCACAAATATTGACTTAATAAAATTGTTAGTTACATCACCAGAAATGTACCACTTGCCTGAGACTCTGTTCCTCACAATTAATATCCTGGAGGCTTCAACCTATAGGAACTTGATGACAAGTACCAATACAAAAGTATTTTAATTTTTTAAATACATAACTGAAATTACCATTAATTTTAAAATAAAGGAACTCGGCTTATTTTTCTATGAAATTTTTATACTGAAAATATAAATGTTCCTCCCGGTAAGAAAACGTCCACCAAGTGGCTAAAAACAGGAACCAATAACAAATGTATTCCTTAAGTACATCTTATCTTCATTTTTCTTGGAAAACCTATATTCAACTATTTGAGTTAATAGTCAATGGAAACTCAAGTTGATCATTCCCTTCCATCTTATAGAAGATAACACTCAACTATTACTAACAGTTAAGCATAAAAACCAAAGTTCCTGAGCACTATAACTATATGGAATACAACTATTTTACTTCATTTCGCAAATGTTGCTGGTACTTAACCATGTGCCAGACATTACAAATAACTTCTTCTGAATTTCCATTACAGTCCTCACATGGGTCCATTACTTCTATCATTTTTGAAAACACAAAAGTGACCAAAATTCTTATAACTCCCATATCAATATCATGTGGTCAATGCCCACAGGTCAAGTTCAAACTCCAAAGCAAGACAGACTACCAAGAGACCCACAAAGGGGTCTGACACAAGAAAGAGGGTCCACCTGGTTGCAGCTCGGTGGGCCAGGCCACCTAACACCACTTCCCTTCTAATTCCCTCTTGCAGACCCTCTTTGCCCCCACCCACACAGCCCTGTGTGCATTTTCAGCAGCACTCACCCTAGGACTTTGTCCAGCAGGTTCTTCACCTCAGTACTCACAGTTTGTAGAGACCAGGAAGGGCACTGGCTGCAGCTGGGGAGATGCAGGAAGGAGGTGTGGAAAGTCCAGTTTCACTTGAAGGGTCAAAGCTGAAGGACAAATGCAAGAGCTCATGGATGGGAAGAACCTCAGTGTCCAATGTACTATCCACTGCTTCCTCTTAATCCTCCTCAACAACTTTGCAACTTACTGCACCATCTACTAATTTATTTCCTATTGCCAATCTCTCCCCCACTAGAACATATACCTTGTTAAGGGCAGCGTTTTTCCTGGTAAGGAAACTACTGAAGCAAGGTCCCCGCAATTGAAAAGGCTCATGTTATGATTTGGACATAAAGTGAAAACTGTTAATGCAGAATGATTCAAAGGTGAAATGATTAGACTTAGAGCTGTGACCTAAATCAGTTCATCTTATTTTGAATAGAGTAATTGGGTGGTAATCATACACAGGTGGGGTATGATTGAAGGAAGTGGGTCACTGGGTACCTATCTGGAATGGGTCCATATTCCCTATGGCCTCTTCCCCTTCCCCTCTTTCTGTCTCCTGGCCAACATCAATGGGGCAGCACTCCTCCATCATGCCCTTCCGCCATGACATTCTGCCTCATTTTGGGCCCAGAGCAATGGAGTAAGTCCACCATGGATTGAACCTCTGAAACTAGTTTTCTTGTCATGTACTTTGTTGTTAGTGACAAAAACCTGACTAACACAGACCACAAGCCTTGTCTAGGGGAGGTGAAGGATACAGGAATGCACGGATTAGAAAATGCCTCCTTGGAAGGCCAACCAGTAAATAATTCTGCCTTGTAGGTCATCCAGTCTGCACCACTACTCAACTGTGCTCCTGTGCCAAGAAAGCAGCCATGACTGTATTCCAGTGAAACCTTACTTAGAAACATGTGGCAGGCCAAATTTGACGCACAGATAACCATTTCCTAAATGAAATAAAGTTCAAGTACACAGAAAAATGCCATGATTGGGTTGGGTGGATCAGTCAAACAGAAACAACAATGGCAGAGGTTTTAACAAGTCTAATAGTGACACAAAAACCTGAAAATAATGCCCCAGGCTGGGAGTGGTGGCTCCTACCTGTAATTCCAGCAGCTCAGGAAGCTAAGGCAGGAGGATTGTGAGTTCAATGCCAGCCTCAGGAACTTATCGAAGCCCTAAGCAATTTAATGAGACCCCTGTCTCTATGTAAAATATTAAAAAGTGTTGGGTAGGTGACTTGGTAGTTAAGCACCACTGGGTTCAATCCTCAGTACCTAAAAAATAAATAAATAAATAAAAGAGGCCACATTGTCAGCTAGAGACAAGACGACAAATGTAAACATTAGGAACCTGAATCTAACACGAATCTAATATCGACCTCACAGACTCAGGAACATATTTTGTAAGGTCAACACCCACTTAAGAGTTTAACACAGATACAACTGAATTCTCTAACCAGCCTCATGGCTGAGCTAAAGGTCACAAGCTTTCAGGGACCAGACAGGAGTACTGAAGAACATTTCTACTACCTGGTGATACCTGCACCAATTACACAAAGTAGAAAATAAGAAAGAAAGAAAGAAAATGAAAACCCATCATTTCTCATTCTCATGAAAATCATTAGAAAAATCACTGAATTAGCAATAGCCTCATATAAAAGTCCCTTTCAGGGCTAGGATACAGCTCAGTTGATAGAGTGCTTACCTTGCATGCACACTGCTTTGGGTTCAATTCCCAGCACCACCAAAAAAAAAGTCTCCCTTTCACAACAGACATAAAAGATTTAAATCCTCAGGAACAAACAACATAAAAGATATGCAGATCCCGGGCTTGGATTGTGCCTCAGTAGTAGATCTCTTGCCTAGCAGGAGCAGGAGCCAGGTTCAATCCTCAGCACCACATAAAAAAAAAAAAAAAAAAAGGCATTGTGTTGTGTCCATCTACACCTAAAAAATAAATATTAAAAAAAAATATGCAGAGCCAAACTTCAGTAAGGGGCACATGTGGTGACTGCAGGGAACACATGCCCTACATGGGTCAAAAAAGCATTAATTTTGGAAACAAGATGTCATAATGAATGTAATTTTAATCAATATCACAAACTTTGGGAGTAAGATACAGTTGTTGGAAAAGATTTGTGAAGAGGTATGGGGAAGGGGGCCAACCTTGTAAAGACTAGCTGTGATCAATGGGAAGCCAGAGTGAATGCTTTGTCTATTTCTGGACCCCACAGTCCTGCAGGCAGGAGCAACCACACTTTTTTTGGTTGGAGGGGGGTGGTGAGGGCAGTGCTGGGGATGGAACCCAGGGTCACTCTATCATGGAGCAACACTTGTGGCCATTTTTATTTTGAAACAGCATTTTGTAAGTTGCTGAGGCTGGCTTCCAACTTGCAAACCTGCTGCATAAGCCTTCCCAGTCACTAGAATTATAGGCATGGGCCACCAGGCCAGTCAGGTTCTTCTTCTAAGAAATCATTTTCTCCACCCACTTACTCCTTAAAGCTCCTGGGTAGCCTTTTCAGGCTTCAGAATTACAAAAGCTTGGAATAATGGCATCTTCTGTCCACCTGTTCATGGGTTGAGCCTGGAACCAGGGCAGAGGGTGGCTTGGTTTTGGTGCTAGGCCATGTGTTATGTAACTATGAAATGTTTCTAAATACTTCTGAAAGTTTGATGTTTTGGAGAGTTTTCCCTCCTTGCTAGAGCATGATGTGTTGCGAGACCTTATGTGTCCCATCAGACTCCCCATGTGTCAGCCACTGATCTAAACTACTGAGCTTCAAGAAAAGATCTCAAATCCAGAGTTTTGTCAGATACCCTGAGAGCTTAGGTTAAGGTAGGGCCACCTCTGTCGTGTGAAAGACCATGACACTTCTCTGAAAGCCTAGAGTCAAGCAGTGACAAGGCCTCATCAGCTGCGAATTAATCTCAGAATCCTCATCCACCAATACCACCTGCTATCAACTAGCAATTAGAGACCTTACCTGTCATCCTGACTGTCCCCCAAGGTGGTCAAGCTGGCTTCTCCAAGAACTGCTCCTGTACAGGAAAATCTCAGCTTCAAGGACACTTTACTTTTCACAAAGCCTGTTTCCATATTAATTGAACAAGTGGGCTTAAGAATTTTGGAAACCATTAATATGTGGTTAAAGTACTTCATCTACCTGCTGTATTCTATGAAGTTTTTTCACATTATTCTCTCCCCTCTGAACATGTAAACCTACACAACAATTCTCATTGTATTTCAATAAACTCTGATTCAGTAAATCATCTCCTCATTTCTGTCATATACAGCAACTGGCAGCCAGCAGGATTTCATAATCCATAGAGGTGAATGATTGAACAAAGTTCAAATTTTAATTTTAATTTTAATGAAAGCAGAGAGAATAGAAATTGCATAGCATTCTTCTTCATGCTCAATATTCCACTGTATTTTCAACTTTGATGACCTGGGAAGAATTTCTAAAAGTGGCACAAACTATAAGAATTCTGTGCCATGCTCACAAACACTTCTGTCAAATTAGTTGAGTAGCATAAAGCTGTTTTCACTATAACTTGTGATATATGCACTACCCAGTACCTTAAGATGATGGCATAATTTTTTTTTGACCAGTAAGTATATAAAGGTAAATGAGTAAATTACTATTTTAGTCTTTTCATTTTGAAATTTGGAAACTATTCTCTATCATAACAAGCTAGAAAATTTGAATTATTATATATATAATATATATATATTATTATATATTATATATTATATATTTGAATTATTATATATTATTATTATATATTAACAGGAATTAAACCCAGAGGAACTCAATCACTGAGCCACGTCCCCAGCCCTACTTTGTGTTTTATTTAGAGATGGGGTTTCACCAGTTGTTTAGGACATCGCTAAGTTGCAGAGGATGGCTTTGAAGTCATGATCCTACTGCTTCAGCCTCCTGAGCTGCTGAGTTTATGGGCATGCACCACCACACCCCACTAAATTACCAAGTGTTAAATACATGGTATACATAAAACAATAGGTTGGAAGCCAGGAAGGGTGGTATGTGCATGCAATCCCAGTGACATGGGAATCTGAGGCAGGAGGATCACAAGTTTGAGGCCAGCTAGGAAACTTAGTGAGACCCTGTCTCAATAGCAAATTTAAAATAACTGGGGCTATAGATCTATACTACAACACCCATATACCCCCAGTCCAGCAAATTAAGATATGAAGATCTCCACTATCTACACCTAGTAAATTAAAGACAAACAATTTCAGATCATACAGATGGTTCAACTAGGACCTGTCTACATCTCAGAACAAGGCTTATGTATGCATTTTAGAAGTTTCTTTTCAGGTTTAAGACCTCAAGAATACACACTGCCTTTTATGAAAACTCAAACAACTGAGTGTTGTGAAGGCACACATCTCACAAGAAAAATTTACATACTTGTGGGCTGATGATGAAATTTCCATTCTTTATAATCCTACTGCCACTATCTCTATCAAATGCTTTAATACCTTGCTTAAATAAAAGCTTCAATTGCTTACTAAACCCTTGAAACAGAGACAAAAACCAAAGTTCTTTAGCAAGCTATAAAATCATTTAAAAAAATGGAAAGCCCCGGCCCCTTGTAATCCCAGCAACATGGAATGCTGAGGCAAGAGGAATGCAAGTTCAAACCCAGCCTCAGCAACTCACCAAAGCCCTAAGCAACTCACTGAGGCCCTAAGCAACTCACCAAAGCCCTGTCTCTAAATAAAATATGAGAAACTGGCTGGGGATGTGATGCAGTGCCTCTGGGTTCAATCTCCAGTACCAAAACCAAACAAACAAAGATATAGATACAATAGCGACACTCCTGTGAAAACGTTACTACCAGCAAAGATCACCAATACATCTTATTATACAGAAGATCACCACTGATTATCATAAACACTTGAAAAGTCTTAATTAAAAAACAGGAGAAGGCTGGGGTTGTGGCTCAGTGGTAGTGAGCTTGCCTGGCAGGTGAGGTACTGGGTTAGATTCTCAGCATCACATATAAATAAATAAATTTTTAAAAAGGTCCATTGACAACTAAATATATACTAAAAACAAACAAAAAACATGAAAGCCAGGCACAGTGGTAACCATCTGTAATTCCCTCTCAGTCCCTGGGGGAATAAGGAAGAAAGACAGAAAGTTAGTGAGCAGCCTGGGCAATTTAGGCCTTGTGCCAGAATAAGCAATAAAATGTGCTGTGGCTAAGCCAGGCGAGGTAGTGCAAACCTATAGTCCCAGTGGCTCCAGAAGCTGAGGCAGGAGGATTAACAATTCAAAGCCAGTTTCACCCATTTATCTAGTCAGTAAGCAAATCAGTGAGACCATCTGTAAAAAAATATTTAAAAGGGGTTGGGGATGTGATTCAGTGCTTAAGTGCCCAGGGGTTCAATGCCCTGTACATAACAAAACAAAAAAACTCAATGGCTGTAGCTCAATAGTAAAACTCCCCTGGATTCAATCCCCAGTATTAAACACACACACACACACACACACACACACACACACACACACACACACACCACATAAGAATGAATATCCAACTTGTTTAGGAAGTACACACATTTCTAGCAACTCTGCAAACTGAGGAAGGAGGAATCAAAGTTTGAAACCAGTCTTAGCAACTGAGGGAGACACTGTCTTAAAATAGAAAGCAAAAAAGGGCTGGGGCTGAGGCTCAGAGGCAGAGCACTCCCCTGGCATGTGTGAGGCACTGGATTCAATCCTCAGCACCACATAAAATAAAATAAAGTTGTGTCCACTTATAATTAAAAAATAAAATAAATAGAAAGCAAAAAGGACTTGAATGTAGCTTAGTTACAGAGAATATCTGGGTTCTACCCCTAAATCCCCACAAGAAAAAAAAGAATCTTGGCCCATGAGTGCAGCTCTGAATTCAACCCCCACTCCCGCCAAAAACAGAGTACATATATTATCATTCATTAAATTGCTTAAGTGGGCTGGGGTTGTAACTCAGTGGAAGAGTGCTTGCCTAGCATATGTGAGGCACTGGGTTTGATCTTCAGCACCACATAAAAATATACAAAAACAAAACAGAGGTATTGTGTCCATCTATAATCTAAAAAAATATTAAAAGACCTTGTTTGAGTTATAAGAATACTAGAAAACAAATATCTTTACAAACAAGAATACCCAGTTAGAACACAATGGGGGAAAACTCATTAGGAATAGACATGTTGGTGGTTGGTGCCTCCCTGCACGAGAACACTAGACATTAAACCCAGGGCATCCACGCATGCTCAACATTCACCCTATACCTCAGCACAGAAATCAGCAATTGTTAAAAATATTAACAATTCAAAGCCAGTTTCACCCATTTAGGAATAAACTTACATGCAAGCTCTACAATTATAAAACTGCAAAACTTTCCTGAAATGAGAAAAAACATCACCCAACTGGAGTCAAACCTCTATTTGGATGAAAATCATAAGAAACACAAAAGACAAACGCCTAAACCTAGACCCAGAAGGTACCAGCCTGTAGTCCCAGCTGCTCAGAAAGCTGTGACAGAAGGACAACTTGAGCCCCAAACTTTATCGCTAGCCTGCACAACATAGGAAGACCCTCTGAAAGAAGGAAGGAAGGAAGGAAGGAAGGAAGGAAGGAAGGAAGGAAGGAAGGAAGAAAACAAGCAACAAATATGAAATAACTCTACTCCGGAGCTGAGGCCAAGGAAGAAAAGTTGCAGGCTAGCCTGCTTCTAAATAAAAAATGAAAAGGGCCAGGGAAAAGCACAGTGGTAGATCACCCCTGGGTCCATTCCCTAGTTCCATAAAAAAAATAATAATAATAAAAGAACCATAAAGCAGTTCACAAAGAACTGGACAGGCTGGCATAGTGGCACACAAGAGCTTGGGAGGCTGAGGCAGGAGGAGCACAAATTCAAAATCAGCATCAGCAATTTAGTGAAGCCTTAAGCAACTCAGCAAGACCCTCTCTCTAAATAGAAATTAAAAAAATGGCTGAGGATGTGGCTCAGTGATTAAACTCCCCTAGGTTCAATCCTCAGTATCAAACACACACACACAAACACAACACAATGAATGTCCACCTGTTAAAGAGGTACACTCCTTTAATTAATCCCAGCAACTCTGCAAAATAAGGAAGGAGGAACCAAATTTGAAGCCAGCCTTGGTAACTGAGGAAGACACTGTCTTAAAATAAAAAGTAAAAAGGGCTTGGGATTTAGCACAGTGGCAGAGAATCTCTGGATTCAATCCCTAAACTACCAACTTAAAAAAAAAATAAAGTTGGCTGATGAGAGCAGCTCTGAATTTAATCCCCAGTTCCACAAAAAATAGAGCATGTAATATTATGATCCTTTAAATAAAGGCATGAGAATGCTAGAAAACGAATATCTTTATAAACAAGAATAACCAATTAGAACACAATAGGGGAAAACTCATTAGGAATAAATGAGGGTTTGAAGAGTTGGGGGGGAGGGTGGTTGGCATGATGCTGCAGGTGAACACTAGGCATTAAACCCCAGGCCTCCACACATGCTCAACATTCACCCTACACTCTCAGCACAGAAATCAGCAATTGTTAAAAATATGTAACACCTAGGAATAAACTCTCATGCAAGCTCTACAGTTATAAAACTGCAAAACTTTACCGAAATGAGGAAAACAAAAGACAAACGCCTAAACCTGGACCCAGAATGTACCAGCCTGTACTCCCAGCTTCTCAGAAAGCTGAGACAGGAGGAAACCTTGAGCCCCCAACTTTAACACTGGACTGGACAATATAGGGAAACCCTCTTCCAGAAAAAAAAAAATATATGAAATAACTCTACTCCAGAGGTGAGGCAGTAGGGATGAAATGTTGCAAGCTAGCCTGTTCTAAAAAAAAAAAAAAAAAAAGGCCAGGGATAAAGCTTGGTGGTAGATCACCCCTGGGTCCAATTCCACTACCTAAATAAATAAATAAATAAATAAACGAACCATAAAGCAGTTCACAAACAATGGGATAGGCCTCAAAACAAACAAACAAAAGACATATGTACAATAGCAACACTCCTGTGGAAACATTACTACCAGCACCAATCACCAATACGCTTACTATACATAAGATTACCACTGATTATCATAAACACTTTAAACGAAAAGTCTTCATTAGAAAATGTGAGAGCCAGGCACAGAGGTGACCATCTGTAATCCCCCCTCAGTTGCTGAAGTTAGAGAGCAGCCTAGGAATTCAGACCTTCGGCCAAAATAAGCAATGAAAATTGTCATGGCTAAACCAGGCAAGGTGGTTCACACCTGTTACCCCAACGGCTCCAGGGGTGATGCAGAATGAATGTGAGTTCTAAGCAAGCCTCAGCAACTTAGCAAGGCACTAAACAACTCAGTGAGACCCTGTCTCTAAATGAAATATTTTAAAAAGGCTGAAAATGCCGCTCAGTGCTTAAGTGCCCTGGACTCAATTCCTAGGGAAAAATAACAACAAACAAACAAACAAACAAAAATGCATAGCTATAGCTTAATGGTGAAATTTCCCTGGTTTGAATCCCCAGTATCATAAACACACAATACACACACACACACACACACACACACACATACACACACACAAGCACACACAGGGAATTAATGTCCACCTGCTTACAGAGATACACTCCTTTAATCCAAACAACTCTGCAAACTGAGGAAACAGGAATCCCAGTTTGAGGCAACTGACTGAGACATTGTCTTAAAAACTAAAAAAGGGGGCTTGGTTGTTGCAAGGCACTGAATTCCATCCTTAGCACCACATAAAAATAAAATAAAATAAAGGCAGTGGGTTCAACTACAACTAAAAAAAAGAAAAAGAAAAAACTTAAAAAACATAAAAAGATCTTGAGATGTATCTCCATAGCAGAAAAATATCTGTGATCAACCCCTAAATCCCTAACAGAAAAAAAAAAAAAAAGCTGGCCCATCAGTGCATCTCTCAATTTAATCCCCAGTTCTGCCAAAAATAGAGCATGTATATTATCATTCACTAAGTCATAAGAATGCTAGAAAACAAATATCTTTATAAACAAGAATAACCAGTTAGAACACAATGGGGGAAAACTCATTAGGAATGAATGAGGGGTTGAAGGGTTGGGGGGTGATGAAAGCCGAGCCTCCACACATGCTCAATATTCACCCTATACTCTCAGCACAGAAATCAGCAATTGTTAAAAATATGTAACACCTAGGAATAAACTCTCATGCAAGCTCTACAGGTATAAAACTGCAAAACTTCACTGAAATGATAAAAAACTTCACCCAAATGAAGTCAAACCTCTATTTGGATAAAAATCATAAGGAAAACAAAGACAAATGCCTAAACTGGACTCAGAAGGTACCAGCCTGTAGTCCCAGCTGCTCAGAAAGCTTGGACATGAGGTCAACTTAAGCCCTGAACTTTAAGGCTCACCTGGACAACATAGGAAGACCCTCTTCCAGAAAAAGAAAACAAACAACAACAACAAATATGAAATAACTTTACTTCGGAGGTGAGGCAGTAGGATGAAAAGTTGCAGGGTAGCCTGCTTCTAAATAAAAAATAAAAAGGGCCAGGGATAAAGCTCAGAGGTAGATCACCCCTAGGTCCCATTTCTAGTTCCTGGAGGGGAAAAAATAGAACTATAAAGCAGTTCACAAACAACAGGATAGGTCCCAAAGCAAACAAACGAAGAAACAAAAAAAGATATATGTACAATAGTGACACTCCTGTGCAAACATTACTACCAGCACCAATCACCAATACACTTATTATACATAAGATTACCATTGATTATCATAAACACTTTAAAGGAAAAGTCTACATTAGAAAATGTGAGAGCCAGGCACAGAGGTGACAATCTATAATCCCCTCTCAGTCTCTGAGAGGGGAACTAAGGCACTAAGGCAGGAGGAATGAAAGTTAGAGAGCAGCCTGGGAAATCAGACCTTCTGCCAAAATAAGCAGTGAAAATTGTCATGGCAAAACCAGGCAAGGTGGTGCACACCTGTAATCCCAGTGGCTCCAGAGGCAAGGCAGGAGGATTGTGAGTTGAAAGCCAGCCTCAGCAACTTAGCAAGGCACTAAGCAACTCAGTGAGACCCTGTCTCTAAGTAAAATATTTTAAAAAGGCTGAAGATGGGGCTCAGTGCTTAAGAGCCCTGGATTCAATCCCTAGGGAAAAACAACAACAACAAAAATGCATAGCTGTAGCTTAATGTTGAAACTCCCCTGGTTTGAATCCCCAGTATCAAACACACACACAAACACACACACACACTCATACACACACACTCACACACACGACACACACGATGCACGCACACACACACAGGATGCACGTGCACGCACACACACACACAAGAGAATTAATGTCCAGCTGGTTACAGTGGGACACTCCTTTAATCCCAACAACTCTTCAAACTGAGGAAAGAGGAATCCCAGTTTGAAGCCAGCTTTAGCCACTGAGGGAGACATTGTCTTAAAAAGTAAAAAGTGGGGCTGGGGTTGTGGCCTAGCAGGTGCGAGATGCTGAGTTCCATCCTCAGCACCACATAAAAATAAAATACAGGCAGTGGGTCCAACTACAACTAAAAAAAAAAAGGAAAAAACTTAAAAAATGTAAAAAGGGTTTGAGATGTATCTCCATAGCAGAAAAATATCTGTGATTAACCCTTAAATCCCCAAAAGGGGGGGGTGGAGCTGGCCCATCAGTGTATCTCTCAATTTAATCTCCAGTTCTGCCAAAAATAGAGCATGTATATTATCATTCATTAACTCATAAAAATGCTAGAAAACAAATATCTATATTAAAAAGGATAACCAGTTAGAACACAATGGGGAAAACTCATTAGGAATAAATGAGGGGTTGAAGGGTTAGGGAGTGGCTGGCGAGCCGCTGCAGGTGAACACTAGACATTAAACCCCAGGGCCTCCACACAGGCTCAACATTCACCCTATACCCTCAGCACAGAAATCAGCAATTGTTAAAAATATATAACACTGGGCTGGGGATGTGGCTCAAGTGGTAGCGCGCTTGCCTGGCATGCGTGCAGCCCGGGTTCGATCCTCAGCACCACATACGAACAAAGATGTTGTGTCCGCCGAGAACTAAAAAATAAATATTACAAAATTCTCTCTCTTTCTCTCTCTCTCTCTCTAAAATATATATAATAAAACACTTAGGAATAAACTCTCATGCAAGGTCTACAATTATAAAACTGCAAAACTTTCCTGAAATGATGAAAACTTCACCCAACTGGAGTCAAACCTCTATTTGGATGAAAATCATAAGGAAAATAAAAAACAAACGCCTAAACCTGGACCCAGAAAGTACCAGCCTGTAGTCTCAGCTGCTCAGAAAGCTGAGGCAGGAGGACAACTTGAACCCTGAACTTTAGGACAACATAGGAAGACCCTCTTCCAGAAAAAGAAAACAAACAACAACAACAAATATGAAATAACTCTACTTTTGGAGGTGAGGCAGTAGGATGAAAAGTTCCAAGCTAGCCTGCCTCTAAATAAAAAAATTTAAAAAGGCCAGGGATAAAGCTCAGTGGTAGAACACCTCTGGGTCTAATTCCTAGTACTGGCAAAAAAAAAAAAAAAAAAAAAAAAAAAAAAAAAGAACCAAAAAGCAATTAAAAGAAAAGACTGGCTGGGCAAGGTGGCACACACTCCATAATCTCAGCAGAGCTCAGGATGTTGAGGCAGGAGTACCAATTCAAAACCAGTCTCAGCAATTTAGCAAGGCCCTAAGCAACTTAGCCAGACCCTGTCTCTAAATAAAATATAAAAAACCACCTGGGAAAGTGGTTCAGTAATTAATCTCCCTGGGGTTCAAACCCCGGGACCCCCCAAAATATAAAAAGACAAAAATGTTCTACCACCCAGGTGCTGAACAAAATACAAAGGAAGTCTACCTACTGAACCGGCAGAAATGCAAAGACTCACAACCCTGTTGCTGGACCAGCGATTCCACTTCCACAAACTCATTTTGAAGAGTTCGGGCCAATTCAACAAATATATTCCACAAACTCGCTTAAATAAGGGCAAATAATGTGGGCGAACTAGCGCATGAGTAGATCCCAAGTATTCAGGAGCACGAGACTAGAGGATACCAATTTTAGGCCAATCTCAAGCAAGTCAGTGAGACCCTATTAACTCAGAATAAAAAGTAAAATAAATAACAAAAATGGACTGAGGGGGCCGGGATTGTGGCTCAGTGGTAGAGCGCTTGCCTACCATGTGTGAGATGTGGAGTTCAATTCTCAGCACCACATATACAAAAGTAAAATAAGATTCATTGACAACTAAAAATATATTTTGGATATGTAGCTCAGTGATAAAGTAGTCCTAGGCTCAATCCCCATTAGCAAAACTAGTTTAAACAAACAACGGCAGACTACTATGAGGAAATATCCAAGCTTTGGCTCATTCAGGCTTCTAAAACAAGACCCCATGGCATCTCTACCTTGCAAACAACCATTTATTTCTTACCGTTTTGCAGGGGTAGAAGTTGGAGATTGAAGACTGCTTCCAAATTGCTTAAGACACCTTCCTGCAGGCTCTTCACAAAACGGAGAATCACTTTGGGACTTCCTTTACAAAGCCACAGCTATATCCTGGGGTGTGGACTCCACCCCCAGGGTCAAAGGGTGGAAGGGTCCTCCCCCTAGGAGATAAGTTTCAGCACACTAATGGCACACTTCTGGCATCACCACTCCCTCAATAGGATGGAGTAAATTAGAGTGCATCCAAACAAAATATCACTCAGCCTTTGGGAAACTATTTAGACCATGAGGCAAACAAACTTTTCATGTTTTGAGACAACTAAGAAAATCCAAACACCACCAGTGTGACAATAGTAATGAATTACTGTTGATAGTCTTAAGTCTTTTTTTTTTTTTTTAAAAGAGAGAGAGAGAGAGAGAATTTTAATATTTATTTTTTAGTTATCGGCAGATACAACGTCTTTGTTTTGTATGTGGTGCTGAGGATCGAACCCGGGCCGCACGCATGCCAGGCAAGCACGCTACCGCTTGAGCCCTGATAGTCTTAAGTCTTTGTGAGAACTTAACTTTGAGAGGTACACAATAGAACATTCAATGCAATGGTTTTGCTGGCCATGCATGGAGAATTATTGAAGAGGTGAAAAGTGGCAAAAGCACAATCTCTCAACTTTTGTGAATATTGAAAATGCTCCAGGGCTTCCTTCTCAGTGAAGGAGGGCTCCCATCATGTGTATGGGGCATTGGGTTCCATCCTCAACACCACATAGAAATGAATAAATAAAATAAAGTTACTATGTCCATCAAAACTAAAAATAAATAAATAAATACAAAAAGAAAAAAAAAATGCTCCACAATTTTTTTAAGTTATTCATGTTTCCATTTACTGACATGAAAAACCTTAAGACAAACTGTCACATAAGGCAGCAGGGAACAAGCCAGGTGCGATGGCAAAGGCATGTAATCCCAGTGGCTCTGGAGGCTGAGGCTGCAGGAGTGTAAATTCAAAGCTAGCCTCAGCAACATAGTGAGGCCCTAAGCAACTTTGCAAGACCCTGTCTCTAAATAAAAATTTTAAAATGGGCTGGGGATGTGGCTCAGTAGTTAAGTGCCCCTGGGTTCAATTCCAATTTATTTATTGGTGCCAATAAATAAATAAATAAGAATAAAATTTTAAAATACCAGGGAACAAAATGTGAGTTCATTCAGGTAAATTTATGTGTTATATGTGCATGGAAAACACAAATCCAGGGTGATAACCTCAAATTAACTATGAAAATATTAATACTGGAGTCACATTAGACTATGATTTCCATGACTACTTCCTAATGAGACCTTTCTACATCACTTGAATTTTAAAATAAACTCTTTGTTTTCACAATTTAGTAAAATAAAATTATTTCATTTTCTAAATGATACAGAGGCACAAACATTAAGAAGCTCTACTAAGGTGCTAGGGGCATAGCTCAGTGGTAGGGTGCTTGCCTAGGATTTTGAGGCATATTTGATCCCCAATACCAAAAAGCCAAAAAAGAACTATAAGGGGCAACAAGGAGGAGATTAAAGCTGTGCAGACCTTAGGTCAGTTGAGGGTCACCCACAGAAAAATCCAAACAGCAAGGGGCAATAGAAGCAGATACCTTAACAGATAGTGGGCAGAGCAGGACAGTTCAGAGAACCACAGACCAATCAGAGTCAGGAGAGGTAGGGAGGGGTTGAGTGGGCAACCAAAGAATTCTGATTCTCCTTCACAAGACAAAAAAGACAAAGGAAAGAAAGAGCGGGCTGCTAAATTTAGCAACAAGATGTTGAGGACCTAAAGGGAGTGCTCAGCATAGTATTCTATGCAAATAATGTAAATTTCCAGAGGCCCCCCCCCAGTCCAACAGGAGTTGAAGCACAGATCACAATCTAGGGGGAGAGGGAATGTTCCCAGAACAGCCAGAACACCCACAGTTTTTCTAATAAGACAGCTCAGACCCTGAGACCTAAGGATAGTTTCCATCCCTTTGCACCTAAAAAGAGATCAATCTCATGCT
The DNA here is from genome assembly GCF_047511675.1 of Marmota flaviventris. Classification (NCBI taxonomy): domain Eukaryota; kingdom Metazoa; phylum Chordata; class Mammalia; order Rodentia; family Sciuridae; genus Marmota; species Marmota flaviventris. The sequence continues at coordinate 138,965 of NW_027288124.1, read as the reverse complement.
AAAATTTTTAAATTATAATCCCTCCACTCCACTGAAGAAGTACATGGTGCAGGTACCACCACCCTTGTGTTCACAAGGGAATGAAAGGCCAGCAGTTTGTGCTAGATTCAGCATCTCTCTCCACACTGGACTTTAAAGCCCTTCTTAGAAGGTCACCCACAGGCCAAGAGCAGAGGCTCATGTTTGGAGGTCAACCACTAGGGGAGCAGAGGCAGGAGGACTGAGAATTCAGTGCCAGTCTCAGCAACTTATGAGGCCCTTAGCAACTTGGTGAGACACAGTTTCTAATTAAAAAATTAAAAATTGGCTGGGGATGTGTCTCAGTGGTTAAGTGCCCATGGGTTCAATTCCTGGTGCCAATAAATAAATAAATAAGAATCAAAATTTTAAAATACCAGGGAACAAAATGTGAGTTCATTCAGGTAAATTTATGTGTTATATGTGCATGGAAAACACAAATCCAGGGTGATAACCTCAAATTAACTATGAAAATATTAATACTGGAGTCACATTAGACTATGATTTCCACGACTACTTCCTAATGAGACCTTTCTACATCACGTGAATTTTAAAATAAACTCTTTGTTTTCACAATTTAGTAAAATAAAATTATTTCATTTTCTAAATGATACAGAGGCACAAACATTAAGAAGCTCTACTAAGGTGCTAGGGGCATAGCTCAGTGGTAGGGTGCTTGCCTAGGATTGTGAGGCATATTTGATCCCCAATACCAAAAAGCAAAAAAGAACTATAAGGGGCCAACAAGGAGTACATTGAAGCTGCAGACCTTAGGTCAGTTGAGGGTCACCCACAGAAAAATCCAAACAGCAAAGGGCAATAGAAGCAGATACCTTAACAGACAGTGGGCAGAGCAGGACAGTTCAGAGAACCACAGACCAATCAGAGTCAGGAGAGGTAGGGAGGGGTTGAGTGGGCAACCAATGAATTCTGATTCTCCTTCACAAGACAAAAAAAAAAAAAACAAAGGAAAGAAAGAGCAGGCTGCATCTAAATTTAGCAACAAGACACCTAGGACCTGAAGAGAATGCTCAGCATAGTATACAAATTTCCAAAAGTGCCACCCAGTCCAACAGGAGTTGAAGCACAGGTCACAATCTAGGGGGAGAAGCGATGTTCCCAGAACAGCCAGAACACCCACAGGTTTTCTAATAAGACCACAGCTCAGACCCTGAAGCATTGAAGTGGCACCCCCTCTCTCCACAGGAAGGTCTTAACTGGGCTTCTCCAGAAATCTTTACCATGGCTGATTTTAAGACTGTCAGCAAAAGAGTCTCTGCAAAAGAGTTCAATGTAGATAAACTTCCTATATTCTTGTTGCCCTGTTTTACTTGGCCACTGGCAGAGAAGGTAGCAGCACTCCAGGTGCTGGACACCCCCTTACTAGTTTTTCACAAACATATTCAGTATAGTACTTTGAAGAAATGTGCAAACAAGGCCTCTGGCCTTGAGCTGGGCTTCACAGAGATGTCTATATTTTTAAGATAAGTTACAATTGGGTTCCTTGGTAACAACTGGCAGGGAGAGGAAAAAAGGGGAAAAGAAGCTCTCCCCTTCTCAGGTGTTGTCCTTGAAGAGTTAACTTGACCAAAACAGTGAAAGAAAAAGCTGCTTTTATGTCAACTTCTGCAGACTGTGAACTTCTGAGACCCTCCCCTTACACGCTGGGTATAAAACGCTGAAACTCCCTGAACTCGGGGTTCAGGGAATTGATTGATTACAGCAAAGGCTGTACCCTCTGAACCTGGCTGCAGCCAAATAAAACTGTTTCCTGCCATCTTCGGTGCCTTGCCTTGCCTCGTTTGTCCCTACAACAGATCAACCTCTGTTGGGTCCCGAGTACTGTCCAAACTAGTTGAAGCTGAAATGAACCCGGGGAGTCGCCAGAGTAGTCTCTGTTCAGGGACAGCGAGCAGAGGGGAAACCGTGATTCCCTTTTTGTTTGGTTTGGAATTATTGGAATTTGGGCGGTATAGAAATTCTGTCCTGGCCATGTCTGTGGGAAAGTGTGTGAAACTTTGTGAATGAGACAGACAAAGGGAAGGGTTCCGACCCAACCCGAGGGCCAAAGCAAGTGCAGAGTCCTGATCCGCAGTTCCGTGGCACCTCATACAGTCTATGGCGGAATTTCACCCACCAACATCCAGGTGAAAGCTCCAGGTCAGCGGTTGATACCGACTTGCAAGGCTAAGAGGGCCCTAAGTCCCCATGAGAGGAGTGGCAGGAGATGGATGAAGCAACTCTTGTCCTAAGCGTGTTTTGTTCTAAAGTGTGCTCCACCGATGCAGGGTGGAACATGGGAGGCACACTAAGGAAACTGAGCCTTCTGACGTGTGTTAGAAACCTTTAGGAAGGTTTTCCTGGTAACTGTGGAGTGAAACTCACTCCACAAAGGTTGTATACTCTGTGAATTAGAATGGCCCACCCAAGATGTGGGCTGGCCACCAGATGGATCTTTAGAAGAGAGAGTCATTGCTGAGATCCTTTTGATTGTTGTTGGAACCCCTGAACCAATTTGCTTATATTGATTGCTTGCAAGAGATAGTTCAGAAACAGCCCCCTTGGTTGAGAGCCTGTCTAGATGGACAGTCCAAGCTGATGTTCACCAGGAGCATCTCTAAGACCCAGAGGAAAGCAGCTAAACAGAAAATCTGACTAGGAAAGAGGAAGGCAAACAGTTTTTCCTGTGAGCCAGAAGACGACCCAAGACCTTATGTGCCACTCTACCCAACGTTGCCAAGACCACTGGGACAACAGACTCTCCTTTCAGCCCCCTTGTCCTCAGAGGCAACAAATGATGGCCCCCAATACTGGCTATTCCTTCCTCTGTGATGTCCTCAGAGCTAAAGGCTTCCTAGGACCAAAGACTCTTTCACCTCCAAAGATGAAGGTGGGAGATTTGTCCCGAGACCATAGCCACAACTCAGATGAGAACTCTCCAGATGCCCCTGCAAGGGACTAAAGGACATACCCATGTTGACCAGAAGGGAAATGTCTGAGGGAGACAAGGCAGTTTTGTGTGCGAGCCTTTCACCACCACTGAGCTCATAAGCTGGAAAAATCATACTCCCTCCTACATGGAGAAAGCTTGGGCCATGACTGATCTGATGCAGCCCGTTATCCAGACCTAGGACAGGGCCTCAAGAAAGAAGAAGGTCTAAAAATGAAGAGATGTCAAGAAGCCCTCATAGAAACTCTAAAAGAAAAGTAAAAAGAGAACAAAACACACTGTCTGTGCCCAAGAGTTAGAAGGAATCAGAGCCAGCCCTGAGCCCCAGCCTAAGCCCAGCACATCTGCAGACAATCAGAGCTGAGATAAGCCTCCCGCTGCTCTAGCATCTCCCTGTCGTACCCTCCATAGCCCTGAACATTTCTCTGGCAGCAATAATCAAAAGAGATGTGCCCAACTGACTCAGAGCTAAATGTCCAGGCCACCTCCGCTGCCGCCCCTCTCTCTGCCCAGAGGTGCCCGGGGGAGGAGGGGCACATACAAGTGTAACAGCCACAATGCAAGTTTGTCAGTAAAGAAATGCACAGGTGCAAGCAACAGGTGATCAATGCAGCCTTAGTGGGACAGGCTCAGAGAGCCATTTGCCAAAAATTACAATCCTAGAGGGCTTTACTAAGAAGTGTGCCAGTGAGCTGATTAAGGTGGCCACCACAGTTTTCATCGATCGAGATCCAGAGACTCAAAGACAGGCAGACCAAAAAGATGAAGAGGAGGATGGATCTTCTTACAGTGGCCCTCACCACAAACCCAGAGGTCACTCAAAAGGGGGGGAGTGTCTCACTAGAACAAAGCCAATGGTCCAAATGTTTATAAGGGAAAAAAAAGCGTGGCCAGAAAAATGGGAAGCCTCCAGTGGCCCCAGCAGGAGAGCACCCACTGTCATGCTCAAATGCTAAGCCTTGAACAGAGAAGGAGTGAATGTTTTCCTCCAGCCTTTGGTCCCAGCCCCTCCTTTCAGTTTCTTCCCACTTGCTTGGAAGTTGATGATTGACGAATATGGCAGGGGTCCCATAGACACCCAACTGCATCTGATGCACGGGACCCAGCACCTCAGGAGGGCTCAGGTGCTGCAAGCCTCCAAATGAACCATGAATATGTTCATGTTAACAGCAGATAGTGGGCCATAGGGTGCTCACTCCAAAAGGACTTGCCACCCTGGCTCCAAGCCACATGCTGGGAGCCACCAGCAGGAAGGGACACAGAGCCCCATGCACCCAGGCATACTGAACAAAAACACAAGCGGGGCAGCTACTATGGACAATTAGAGCAGGCTTCCACCTGGCAGGAGGAGAAAGCCACACAGTCAAGGAGCAACACCTAGATGGGCACAATGTGGCTGCCACACTGGTACCACCACTGACCTCCATCCTTGGCAGACAGCCCACGATGAGATTGACATAAGTGGCTTTTACACAAATGATGTCCCAGGTCATCAGTCTCTGTTAAGATTTACATTAGATTTAAGAGTTGGAGAATCCTAGCAGCCAAGATCCTGCACTGGGAGATAACTAAAATAAAATAAAATAAAATAAAATCCTGCATCTTAAAGCACCAGAGGCTCTATATATGCCTCCCTTCCCTAAATGACAGTTCCTCCCAGGTGCTTGAGTACACCATCTTTGTGACAGCACTGGACTCTAACGTAAAAGTCCACATCTATCAAGAAAAAGTCAAATAGCTTAGTCACCATCTGACTCAGCAATAGAACAGAACAACCACTGGGCCTCAAAAGAAACAGGAGATCTGCTCAATTCCAGTCCCTTCAACCTGCCATCAGACTAGAGAATTCTTGGGGGCTACTGAGTTCAGCCATATATGGATCCCCATCTTTCAGTTAAGACAAAACCTCTCTATAAAGCCACAAAGAGGGGAGAACAGGATCGTCTAATATGGGGGCCAACTAAGCAAAAGGCCTTTGAAGACATTAAACAAGCACTCACCGGTGCACCTGGATTAGGGCTCCCTGACCTCACAAAGCCTTTCTTTCTGTATGTCCATGATAGGTCTGGAGTGGCTATGGGAGTTTTGACTCAGATGCTGGGGACATGGAACCCTCCAGTGGCCTATTTGTCTAAACAGCTGGACTCTGTAGCCCAGGACTGGCCACCTTGTTTACGGGCCCTTACAGCCACAGCTCTTCTGGTATTGGAAGCTGATAAACTGGCCATGGGACAAGAGCTGGTTGTCAGAGTTCCTCATTCAATTTTGACATTGTTAGAATATAAAGGACACTATTGGTTGACTAATGAAAAAATGGTCAAATATCAGGGCATGATATGTGAAAATCCACGTATCCACGTCGAGGTCCTCAGAACTCTAAACCCAGCAACTTTGCTGCCCATTGGACCTGGAAAACCTGATCACATATGTGTTGAGGTCATGGATGAAGTGTTCTCCAGCAGACCAGACCTAACAGACCAGCCTCTCAAAGTCGCTGATGCAGAGTTCTTCACAGATGGAAGCAGTTTTATAAAAGATGAGGTATGTTTTGCTGGATATACAATGGTCACTCTGGACTCCACTGTCAAGGCAGAACCTCTGCCTCAGGGAACTTCAGCACAAAAAGTAAAACTTATTGCTTTGATTCAAGCACCTCAGTTGCCAGCAGGAGTCTGTGTGGATATTTACATAGACTCAAAATATGTGTTGGCTACCCTTCATGTTCATAGGGCCTTATGTATGCTAATTAGGAGAGAAAAAAAAGGGACATAATGTATGGGCAAGAAATTCTTAAACTTTTGGATGCACTGTGGGCTCCCAGGAAGGTTGTGATTATATATTGCCAATGTCATCGAAAGGGAAACACTGTGGTTTCTCAGGCACCAGAGAGTTGACAGAGAGGCCAGGTTAGCTATCTGAAAGAAATGGGAAGAAAATCCAGTCCCAGGTTTAAATGCTGCCCTTCTGTCTGGCTGACTAGCTAACAGAATAGGAGCCAACATACTCCCAACATGAAAGTAAGTGATTTAAGACTGAAAAAAGAAACTTTTCTCCTAGGTGGATGGTGGAGATTTTCTGATGGCCGGAATAGCTATCCCGGAGATTCTAGCCCCAGCCTTTATCAGACAGTTTCGCAGGAAAACATGTTGGACCTATGTTACCGCTGTTTACAGGTGATGAGTCCTTGCTTCCGCAATGCTGAAGTATAACACCAGAGAAGCACACCCAGGCAAGTTTAGAGTGGAAAGGACACTTTATTAAGGACAGCAGAAAAGACTCCTTTATTAAGGACAGCAGAAAAGACTTCTCCCTGGAGGAAGAAGGGTAACCAAGAGGTGGAATCTGTGGAAGGGATTATAGCTAAGGTCTTCTTTCATCTTTCCCACATTTCTGTCCTTTGTTCTGTTATCTTGCAGTGATAGAATGTAGGTGAGAAGACTAAAGGTGAGGGGTAGATGGGCCAGAGGAGTAATCTGGGCAGGAAGGGCCTGGGGCTGCCTTTGACTAGTACTTCCCAGTTTGCTGGGAGCTGCTTCTTTAACATTCCTTTAGAATGGGCTCTGGGCCTTGGGAACATTAACATTTCAATTTCCCCAAGTGCTGCTCTGCTTTCCTGGGCTCCATTCTCAACATGGCCTTCATTTTTTATTTTACTGGATATTAGACCCGATTTACCTAACTACACTAACTACCTATCTTTAAATGTGGCTTCACATACAGCACTTGAGACAGTTCTATGTCCCCTGGCTCACAAGCAACACCTGGATGATCTGCAAACAATGTGAAGTTTGTGCTCACAACAATCCTTGTCAGGGGCCAGAGCTCCCAACAGGAATCCAAACTATAGGAGGAGCATCTTTTGAAGACTTGGAAGTAAACTTCACTGAACTACATGCTCAGGGGGGCTATAAATAACTTTTGGTTTTTGTGTGTTCATACTCTGACTGGGTGGAAGCCTTTCCCACCCGCACTGAAAAGGCTAGGGAGATACTAGGATGCTTCTCTGGGAAATTATTCTCAGATTTGGTGTCCCAATAATTGTTGGCTCAGACAATGGGCCAGCTTTTGGGCAGAGGTGATATGATTACTGACCAAGAGTGTAAACATCAGATGGAAGTTACATACTGTCTATAGACTGCGGAGTTCTGGATGAACAGGACTTTAAGGTTCAATTGGATAAGCGGTGTCAGGAGACTCACTTACATTGTGATGAACTTCTCCCTATTACACCGTTGAGGATTAGATCTACTCCCACTAGGAGGAATGAAAGTATCCAGGGAATTGGCTTCTTTCTCATTTCATTATGATTGTAGAGACCTGCCTTGTGGCCTTTCCTATGCCTTCTAGGAATGGAGGAAAATCCTTCAAACTTGATTCTCTAGGATAGCAACACTTTTTCATGAACATTCTTAGGTCAGTGTTTAGACAAGAAATTCATTGCTGTGATGCATCCTCTTGTAGCCTGGCTGGAATGGAGCTTGCTTTGTCATTTGTTTGGTCCAGATTCTGGAACAGCCTCCTCTGCTTTATACAGCTGGATATGATTCCAGATTTACAGTCCAGAGTCCCAGGCTACATTCCCAGGCTTTCTCCTTACAGTATAAACAGTGTCTCTCTCATACTCTTTGTTGAAATCTTGACAGGCCTGCAAGGCTCACTAAAAGAAAAAAAGGTGGCTCTTCAGAAGAGAAACCTCTGCATGAAGCTGTTGCTGGTGTTCTTCAAGGGAAGTCTCTATCTGGCAGTGCTTTCTGAACTTGACTGTGACTCTGAATCATCTGGGGATGCTGCTAAGGTCAGATTCTGATGCTGGGGTGGGGTCTGAGATTCTGAGCTTCTGAGATTCTAGCAAGTTCCCCAGTGCTGCTGCTGCTGCTGCTGCTGCTGCTAAGGGAACAAGAACTGCAAGGATGTACACACCAGTGCAGAGGCAGGAGATTGCCACATTAGCACAAGAAAGGTCCAGAGGGAGAACTCAAGGCCAGCCTGTTGCCATGACACCAGATTAATGACACTGAGCAGAAAGAGGGATGATCCCTGGAGTAGTTATCAAGTGATACCATCTTAATTACTCATTGAAAAGAGTGCTGCTTCCACCAGAGCATTATTTCCTGATCAATAGCCCTGTCTTGTCAAATATGCTTTCTGGCCATTTATAACCGAACCTTTGTTGTACTTGTCCTGAGAAAGAGAACCAGCTTCTCAGCCATCTCTACTTATCAGCAGCCCACATCCCTCAGGACCCACAGAAGTTTCTGTGTGGAGCTATTCTGAGTGGTTGGAAACTCCTCATCACTTGCTGTGTGTCAGGGACTTTGGGCTATGGATTACAGAGGCAGGCATCTCCCCTTGTAGCCCTTGTGTTATGCCCCTGAGGCAGGCCTCTGTTTGAGGGAAGGGAGGGGGTTCTTGTGAGCCCTCTTTGAGGCATTTTGACCTGGGCTTCCTGTTGTGGCCTGAAGGCTTGTGGCTGGACCTCCCTTCCCTCCATGATACCACCTCATTGATTAGAAAGGTATTGATGAATACAGGGGATTGAATAGTGTCCTCCCCAAATTTCTCTGTATTCCCTTTTCTGTTTGCCTCTGATTAGAGTTAGCAATTCTTTTCTTTTCTTTTTTACAAGATTGGTGTTTTTTGTTTTGTTTTGTTTTTTTTTTTTTTTTGGACCTTTATTTTGTTTATTTATATGTGGTGTCGAGAATCGAACCCAGTGCCTCACACATGCTAGGCAAGTGTTCTACTCTGAGCCACAACCCCAGCCTGAGGCTGTTCCTTTCTATGGATCTTTTGTCTCATCACTGAGGAGGCCTGGAGACTTGGCAGAGTTATCAGAGCAGTCCCTGTCACAATGCAGTGATGCCAGCTTACACCATCCTGCGGAAGACCTCTGGACAGAGAAGATGGTCCTGATGCTTGGCAGTGATCTATAGAAGACCCTCTGTATAAAAGGGAAGTGAACCAGGAACCCAGAACAGCTGGCTTGAGCCTTGAGCACCCTTGATGGCTGATGCCTTCTTGGGGTTCTCAAAAACTAAAGTGATTGGAATGTGTAGGATCTAGGGTGCCAGGTCCTGCTGCTCCTGATGAAGACCTAGTTCTTTCAATTGACTCTAATTCCTACCTGTGAGGGTACTGTCTGCACTCAATCATTTCTTCTGCCTAGTTTATCAACTGTGGTGTGTTGATGAGTCCACCTGTGGAGTTCCCAGCCTCAGCCCTGGTCAGGAGGGCAAGTGTGGAGCACACAGACAATGAGCACACTGATGGACCTGGTACTGATACAGTCAGCACTGTTACAGTAAGCAGCTATTACCACCTGGCAGGGCCACTTTCCAGGGTTTAGCACCATGACAGGAAATGCTAAACTGATTAGGGACTTTGCCATCCTGCCAAAGCGTGTCTGGGGAAGACACCGCCAGAGGTTGATGAACCAATCACATATGTGCAGCAAAAAAAAAAAAAAGTTGGTCTAACCAGAAAGGCTCAGCTTCTGAATTGAGGGGCAGGGCTTGTAGTAGTGCAAGTACAGCCAGTCCCAGAGGATCTTCAAAGAGCCATTGGGCATGTTCCCTGTGCACTTCCTCTTGCCAGCCAGGGAGAGAAGGCCTTGGTCCCCACCCAGATCATGTCCGACATGGTGCCTAGGAGCTAGACAGGGTCTTAGATGAGGTTTTCCTGGTGGCTTTTAGACCCATTTGACCTCATCTGGGCATTCTGGGTGGGACAGGGGAACCAGGGTTGCACACATATCGACCAGGCCTGACAGCTCACAGGTCTAATATCCTTAACTTTTTTTTTTTTTAATATTTATTTTTTAGTTATAGTTGGACACAATACCTTTTTATTTTATTTATTTGTTTTTATGTGATGCTGAGGATTGAACCCAGGGCCTTGGACATGCTAGGTGAGTGCTCTACTGTTGAGTCACAACCCCAGCCCTAACCTCCTGAGCTTTAAGAGAATACATCCATGCTGTTTTAAGCCATTAAGTGAGTGTGGTAAATTGTCTGCACTCAATCATTTCTTCTGCCTTGTTTATCAACTGCTTAAAGTCTGAATGTCTGGCTTTCTATAATTAGATTTTGGGCTGTTGAAGGAAAAAAAATATTATTATTTACATTTTTTTTTTTTTGTTTTGAGTATTTCTTTTATTTCTGTGACCCCAACCCAGTATTGGGAATTGAACCCAGGGGTGCTTTACCACTAAGCTTCATTCTTAGCCCCTTTTTAAAAATGTTTTGTTTTGAAACAGGAGCTCATCAAGGTGCTAAGGCTGGCCTCAAACTTACAATCCTCTTGCCTCAGCCTCTCAACTTGCTGAGATTACAGGCATATGCCTTGGTGCCCACCTAGCATGTCCATACTTATTTTATGTACTTCTTAGTAATCAGAAAATTGCATACACATATATAATCACCTCTAAATAAGTATGCAAATTAATGCAACAGCATTTTACATTTTTATTTTTTCTCCTCTTTTTAAAATTTGTTCTTTTAGATATACATAATGGTAGATGTATTTTGACATATTTTACTTACATGGAGTACATCTTATACTAATCAGAATCCCATTTTTGTGAGTTATACATGATATGGAGTTTCACTGGTCATGTATTCATTTATGCACCTAGGAAAGTCATGTCCAATTCATTCTGTTGACTTTTCTATTCTCATCCCCCCTTCCTTTCATTCTCCTTTGTATAATCCACTGAACTTCCATAGCTGCTCCCATTGTTAGATCTGCATATCAGAGAGAACATTTGACTTTTGGTTTTTTAGAACTGGCTTTATTTTACTTAGCATGATAGTCTACAGAGTCATCCATTTACCATAATTTCATTCTTCTGAGAATATTCCATTGTGTATGTATACTACATTTCCTTTATCCATTCATCTGTTGAAGGATAGGTTGGTTCCATAACCTAACTGTTGTAAATTGAGCTGCTATAAACATTGATGTGGCTGTGTCATTGTATAATGCTGATTTTTAGTCCTTTGGGTATATAGCGTGGAGTGGGATAACAAGGCCAAATGCTAGTTCCATTCCAATTTTTCTGAGGAATGCAAGAGCATTTTAAAAGTAAAAAATTTTGAAAATAGGGCTGTGAGTATAGCTCAGTGATACAGTGCTTGCCTAGCAAGCAAGCACAAGGCCCTAGGTTCAATTCCCAGTATTGCAAATAAACAAATACATAGATAAAATTTAAAAATTAAAACCCCCAATTGTTGTCATTTCAAAAATGATCATTGAACTCATTGATGAAATTATAATGTAATTCAGGGAGGAAACAATTCAATTGTCTAACAGCCTTCCAAGGAAGCAGCACTTGTAAACAATGGTACGTCTGTGTCTATTTTAGTGGCAAGTTAAGCTGCAATAGAAATGAGTGGGCTATCTTTGTTGCAAATGAGTTACCTACAGATGAAATATACCACTTTCTTACTAGCTTGGGGAAGAGATCAGCCTGCTTGCTAAGGAGAATAAATTGTTAGTGCTTGAGAAGTGGGGAAAACTGTCAAGGGTTCTGAATTCCCAATGCTTATCTGGTGCTTTGTGAATGTTTTGTTGAATTTAATTTTGTACATTAAAACAGAAAACTTCCCCTTTAATAAATTGATACAGTTGACATTCCATTTAGTATTACACATATAATAAAATGATCTCAGGGGCTGGGGCTGGGGATCAGTGGTAGTCAACTTGTCTGGCATGTGTGAGGCACTGAGTTCAGTTTTCAGCGCCGCATATAAATAAATAAAACAAAGGTCTATCAACAACTAAAAATAAATTAAAAAAAGAAAGAAAATGATTTTAGTCCTGATATTCTGCCACAGAATGCACACACCATTGGAAAAATGATAAGAGAGTTCTTGAGTCTCTTAAAGAAAATAGAATGAGCAATAATGCAAGCATGAAATGAGACAAAAGGAGATTCTCTGTTCTTTTTACACAGTTGATTTCTTGATATACTGATTTGCTAATCCCTGCTGCTGCTTCTATGTAAGAGAACATTAGTCATCTTGACCCATTGGCTTTAATGATTTTGGTGATTGTCAATTCCATTTGCATTTTCCTTTTGGAGGGGGGACCAGAGACTGAACTCAGGGGCACTCGGCCTATTTCCAGTCCTAGTGTATTTTATTTTGAAACAAGATCTCACTGAATTGCTTAGCACCTCACTTTTGCTGAGGTTGGCTTTGAACTTGCAATCCTACTGCCTCAGACCCCTGAGCCGCTGGGATTACACCACACCCAGCTGCATCTTCCTTTTGAACATGCAATTGCGCTCCAAGGATAGAGGAATTTTGCAGCAGTGTCTGAAATTGAGCAGAAAAAGATTTATCTCATTTAAAACACTTGGGTAAACAGGGTAGAGAACAAAGAGTGTGCTAGTAACACTGGTCCCTGCTGCATGTCTGCATATACTCTGGATGAGATTCATGGCTTATCAATAGCCATAGCTACTGTCTGTCATTGTTGCTGCTTTTTTCTCTTGGTCCCCTGGGCACTTAAACAACTTAATTGAGATAGAGTCCCTAGAAGGAAAACGTTTATTTTTCTGTTTCCCCCAAATTGGTGGCCAGGCTGTATTGCTCCAATGCTAGTCTTCCATACATCACAACTGTCTGCTTGTCCTTGGCCAGCTCCTTAAAGTACACTGGGCATGCTATTAGGCATATTGGCTGAAATGATGAGAAATAAAATGCATCAATCAAATTAAAATACATAAAAATATTTCCTTATAAACTCACGATACCTGAAATTAGCAAGTGTATGGCTTATCTCAATTAATTTACCCCTAAAACTCTTCAAGAGCCTGAGGATGAAGGTGGCAGGTGATTTAAGTGGAAGACAGAACTTAGCTCTTAGCTGAGGTGCTCTGAGCTCCTCACCTTGGTTTGAGTGTGGTGCTGATATCCCAGTGCCAAGGGTGAATGGGTTGTCTTCTCATTCTGGTCCTCTTATTTTGTGATTGTGTCTTGTCAACTGTCATTTTCTTCTTCCTCTGTCTCCCATTGCATCTGTTTTGTGCTTTTCCTGTGTCATTTTGCCTTTAGGGTAATTTTGGTTGTTTATGTTGGGTCTCAGCTACTATTAAGATTAAGTTCCTTGACAGTCAAAAATTTATTACTCAGGCTGGGGCTGGAGCTCAGTGGCAGAGAACTTGCCTAACCTGTGTGAGGCACTGGGTTCGATCAACTCAGCACAACATAAAAATAAATAAATAAAATAAAGTCATGCTGTCCATCTATAACTATAAAAATTTTTAAATTATCACTCATATTTGTCTCTCTTACAACATATCAAAGCTCTGTGCACATACACATTTGCTGAGTATTTATTGACTGAATAATGGCAACTGATTGAATTATTAACTTACAGATTCTTACAGGGCCAGGTCTGCAATGGCCTGGAAGAGTTACCTGGTAGATGCTTACCAAGGATCTTTACTGTATCCTTTTAAAAATTATGTAGAATATAATTTTGTAAGCAAATTCCTTTTTTAAAAAAACTTAATGTATTTTGTAGTTGCTGATGAAACTTTATTTTATCTTATATGTGGTGCTAAGAATCAAACCCAGTGCCTCACACCTTCTAAGCAAGTGCTCTACAGCTGAGACACAACCCCAGCCCAGCACTGCTTTTTGTTTTAATTGATGATGTTTACATTCATAGCAAGTTTTACTTTTTTTTTTCTTTTGGTGGTGCTGGGGATTGAACAGCAGGGCCTCGTGTGAGTGAAGCAGGCAGTCTACCAACTTACCTATATCCCCAGGCCCATAGAATGATTTTTAAAAAGCTGTATTTATCCATCAAATCTACCTTATTTTATTTGTTGCCATACTGAGGATTGAACTATGGTTTGGCACATGCTAGGAAACACTCTTCCACTGAGTTGCATCTTCAGCCCTACTTCATTCTTTGGACAAAGGACATGTATATAAGGATACTTTAGAATTTTTAAAATGACCAAGCACATCCCAAGATACTTATTATTTGAATAGAATTTATTGTCTGTAGAAGTCTTGGAGCTTCCAATTTCATTGAAAAGAAATACTGATGAAGTCTAAATCAATCACAGTAAGACAAAAATGAAGGTAAGTTTGTCACATGGAGTCATTAGGATGGTTTCAAACTAGCCCTTTTTTCCTTTTTTCTATTTTTGAAAATGATGTTCAGTTAATCTATATAGCCTTTTACATAGATAAACTAAAAGCACATTGTAAAAGCTATACCTTTATTCATTAACTACTGAAATCAAACTCTGATAGCTTTTAAAAATATATTTTTAGTTATACATGGACATAGTATATTTATTGTATTTATTTATTTCCTGTGTGATGCTGAGGATTGAACCCTGTGTTTCACATGTGCGAGGGAAGCGCTCTGCCACTGAGCATAACCGCAGCCCTCAAACTCTGCTAGCTTTGATTGTTCATATCAGTAAGCCCTTACTCCACTGGGTCACCATATCCCTCTGTTGGAAAAAAAAAAAAAAAAGAAAGGTGTTAGGAAGAGGAAAGAAAGAAGGGATGTGACAGCTCATGCTGAGAAGGACCCCTTCTGTCCATTCACCTGTCCATTTAGAGCACAGGTAACTCTAAAATGTGTCCCAGACCCCCTGGATTATTTTTACCTATGATACCCAATTATCAAGAGTCCCATAAAACCGTGTCAGGCTAAACCAAATAAAATAAACCAAGGGTGAAAAAAAATTGAGAACATTTGGAAAATTACACAAAAAAAGTTAATAAAAGGGTAGAGATCATTCAGTCATATTTGAATTAAATTCTATAGTCATATAATATATTAAATAAGAAGTATTGGGTCTCTGATTACCATGTGTTTCTAACATTATCTAGATCTTGAGGCCAGATATGAGTGCTCAAATGATCTGGCACTGTGCATTGCCGTATGTGAAATGAAAATATTTCTAACAAATGTATCACGGAATGTAACTGATTCAGCTACTTACAGTGGAATTTGAATTCTGGAATTATCAAAGAAATCATCAATTTCTTTGTTATTAAAAAGGACTGAGTTGTACAAAATAAGTGTATTGTCTATTATTTATGACTCAGGTCTAAGATTTTTTTTTTGGAAAATGAATAAAATCTTTATGTAACTATTAATCTGACATCTGGTGTTTTACAATACCAAATAAGAAAGTGTTGACATTTTATAATTTGTTGCTGACACAAACCCATAAAATGAAATGTCATGTTCTAATTATTTATTGATATCAACCTATCACAATTCCTACACTAACTTTTAAATGTGCTGTATTTAATTTTCCGGTACCATCAATCTCCCCGCAGCATAACTCAGGTGACTCAACATAATCTTCAGATTAAACAGTGCCTCCTGTCATTCTATGAACACTCTATGTTCCAATAAGGTTGAAAAATGTGTGAATAAGTTCAGTTGCAATCACTAAGACAGGCTTCTGATTAAGGGCTGTTAGAGTAACCACCATCCTTTGAAATGAGGGAAATTTTTATTCTATAAGTTTACATTTGGAATAACCATTTGGTGAAGAAAAATCACTCTTCATTAAAGTTGGCAAACATGAGAAATGGCTGATATAACCACTTCCTAATTTATTCATTTGTTTAATTCTTTTTTTGGTACCAGGAATTGAACTCAGGGGTGCTTAACAATTGAATCACCTCCCCAGCCCTTTCTTAATATTTATCTAGAGACAGGGACTCACTGAGTTACTTAGAGCCCCGCTAAATTGCTGAGGCTGGCTTTGAACTCACATTCCTCCTGCCTCAGCCTCCTGAGCCATTGAGATTACAGGCATGTGCCATGGCATCTGGATATTCATGGCATCTTGTTTATTCTTCAAAAAATATTGATACTACTGTGTGCCATCCACTTGCCAACTGCAGATACAAAAGTACAAAGTAGACATGGTCTCTGCCTCAAGGAATTTGCATTGGAATTAAGTCAGTCATGTGTGTTGCCACATGCACTTTAAAAAAAATTTTTTGATCTCTTTATTTTTTATTTGTTCTTTTTAGTTATACATGACAGTAGAATGTATTTTGACATATTATACATATGTGGAGTATAACATCTCATTCTATGATTGTACATAATGTAGAGTTACACTGGTCATGTGTTCATATATGAACATATGAAAGTTATGTCTAATTCATTCTACTGTCTTTCCCATTCCCATCCCTCCTCTTTTTCCCCCATTCTTCCCTGTCCAATGCAATAAACCTCCAGCCCTTCCCTCATTATCCCACTTATTGTGAGTCAGCATCCACATATCAGAGACAACATTTGGCCTTTGGTTTTTGGAATTGGTTTATTTCCTTTAGCATTCTACAGAGCCATCCGTTTACTGTCAAATGCCATAATTTCATTCTTCTTTGTGGCTGAGTAATATTACATTGTGTATATATACCACATTTTCTTTATTCATTCATCTGTTTTTACTTTATTTGTTCTAATTAGCTATACTTGACAGTAGAACACATTTTGACACATCATACATTAAGGGAGAACTCCTCCCTCTTCTGTTTGTACACAATATAGAACCATACTGGTTGTATAATTGTATATGCACACAGGGCAATAATGTCTAATTCATTCTACTACCATTTCTACTCCCATATTTCCTCTTTTCCCTTCACTCTCCTCTGTCTAACCTCAATTACATCTGTTCTTCCCTAGTCCCCACACACTTATTGTGAATTAGCATCCACATATCAGAGAAAACATTTGGCCTTTTTTTTTTTTTTTAAACTGGCTTATTTCCCTTACCATGATAGTCTACAGAGCCATCCATTTACTGGCAAATGCCATAATTTCATTCTTCTTTAAGTCTCAGTAATATTCTACTGTGTATATATACCACATTTTCTCTATCCATGCATCTGTTGAAGGACATCTAGGTTGGTTCCTCAGTTTGGCTATTGTGAATTGAGCTGTTATAAACATTGATGTGGCTGTATTACTGTAGCATACTGATTTTAAGTACTTTGGATATATAATGAGGAATAAGGTAGATGGGTTAAATGGTGGTTCCATTTCAAGTTTTCTGAGAAATCTCCATACTGCTTTGCTTTATGGTTCCACCAATTTGCATTCCCACCAGCAATGTATGAGTGTACATTTTCCCCTACATCCTCACCATTATTTATTATTGCTTTTATTCTTAATAATTGTCATTCTGACTGGAGTGAGATGAAATCTTAGTTTTGATTTGCATTTCTCTAACTGCTAGAGATGGTGAACACTTTTTCTTAATTTTTTGATCGATTGTATTTTTTCTTCTGTGAATCATCTGGTTCCATTCCTTAGCCCATTTGTTGATTGGGTTATTTGTGTGTTTTTTTTTTATGTTAAGTTTTTTGAATTCTTTATATATCCTGGTGATTTATGTTCTATCTGAGGTGCATGTGGTAAAGATTTTCTTTAATTTTGTGGGCTTTCTCTTCATGTTATTGATTGTTTCCTTTGCCGAGAAGAAGCTTTTTAGTTTGAATCCATCACATTTATTAATTCTTGATTTTACTTCTTAACACTTTAGGTGTCTTGTTAAGGAAGTCAGTTTCTAAGCCAACAAGGTGAAGATTTGGACCTACTTTTTCTTCTAGTAGGTTCTAATAGAAATAGAAAATAAATAGGAAATTTGAAGACATCAACAAATTTCTAGAGACATATGACCTATTCAAATTGAATCAGGAGGACATACCCAATTTAAACAGATCAGTTTCAAGCAATGAAATAGAATATGCCATCAAAAGCCTACCAACCAAGAAAATCCAAGGACCAGATGGATTCTCAACTGAGTTCTACAAGATCTTCAAAAAAGAATTAATACCAATACTCCTCAAGTTATTCCATGAAATAGAAAAAGAAGAACCCCTCCAAACTCATTTTATGAGGCTAATATCACCCTATACCAAAACCAGACAAAGGTACATCAAGGAAAGAAAACTTCTGTCCAATATCCCTGATGGATATAGATGCAAAAATTCTCAGTAAAATTCTGGCAAATTGCATACAAAAACATTAAAAAAGATAGTGCATCACAATCAAGTGGGGTTCACTTCAGGGATTCAAGGTTGATTCAACATACAGAAATCAATAAATGTAATTCATCACATCAACAGACTTAAAGACAAGAATAATATGATCATTTCAATAGATGCAGACAAAGCATTTGACAAAATACAGCACCTCTTCATGTTCAAAACACTAGAAAAACTAGGGATAGTAGGAACATACTTCAACTTTGTAAAAGCTATATATGTTAAACCCAAGACCTGCATCATTCTAAATGGAGAAAAATTGAGAACATTTCCTCTAAAAAACCAGAACAAGGGGCTGGGATTGTGGCTCAGTGGTAGAGCACTCATCTTGCACATGTGAAGCACTGGGTTCAATCCTCAACACCACATAAAAATAAATAAATAAAATAAAGATATTGTGTCCAACTACAACTTTTAAAAAATATTTAAAAATCAAACTAGAACAATACGAGAATGCCTTTTTTTTTTTTTATCACTTCTCTTCAACATAGTCCTGGAAACTAGCCAGAGCAATTAGAGGAAAGAAATTAAAGAGATATGAATAGGAAAAGAAGAACTCACTATCCCTATTTGCCAATGACATGATTCTATATTTAGAAGACACAAAAAATTCCATCAGAAAATCTGTAGAACTCATAAATGAATTCAGCAAAGTAAGAGGATATAAAATTAACACCCATAATACATCAGTGATGAATCAACTCAAGGAGAAATTAGGAAAACTACCCCATTTGCAATAGACTCACAAAAAAAAAAAATAAATAAAATAATTGGGAATCAATCTAACAAAATAGGTGAAAGACCTCTACAGTGAAAACTATATAACTCTAAAGAAAGAAATTGAAGAAGACCTTAGATGAAGGAAAGATCTCCCATTCTTGGATAGGCAGAATTAGTATAGTCAAAATGACCATACTACCAAAAGTGTTATACAGATTTAATGCAATTCCTATTAAAATCCCAATGAAATTCTTCATAGAAGTAGAAAAAGCAATCATGAAATCCATTTGGAAAAATAAGGGACCCAGAAGAGCCAAAGCAATTCTTAGCAAGAAGAGTGAAGCAGGAGGCATCACAATATTAGACCTTAAACTATACTACAAATCCATAATAACAAAAACAGCATGGTATTGGCACCATAACAGACATGTAGGCCAATGGTACAGAATAGGAGACACAGAAACAAACCCACATGAGCACAGTTATTTCATACTAGACACAGTCACCAAAAACATTTGTGGAGGAAAGATAGTCTCTTCAACAAATGCTTCTGGGAAAACTGGAAATCCATATGTAGCAAAATGAAATTAAATCCTTATGTCTCACCCGGTACGAAGCTCAACTCATTTTTCTGTGGAAGGGCATCTAGGTTGGTTCCATGTCTTAGCTATCGTGAATTGAGCTGCTATGAACATTGAGCCCCATGCACTCTTGGAAAGAACCATTGTCCAGGGGTTTTCCTGTATTCAACCACACTTCGTTCAAAGCATATTTTCCACAGATAATATTCACAGGTGTGACTTATGAGAACTTGATCGTGCTGTAAAAAGTTTGAAACAATTTTCTAAATGGAGGCCAACAGAGCAATTGAGAACATCATTCACAATACCTTGAAAGATTGACAAAGCGTTACCTAATCTCAAAAGATTATAATCCTATGGTCAAAATGTTGAAGATTACAAGAATTTTTTCATTCCTACTACCTAATGTTTCTCAGCTTTCTGCATCAATAAAGTTCCTTGGGACATTTGAAATCATTCTTTTGCAGTGGTGAGGGCCCATAGTCCTAGTTTCTTGGGAGGCTGAAGCAGGAGAATTGCTTGAGCCCAGGAGTTCAGGGCCAGCCTTAGCAACACAGTGAGACCTCCATCTCCAAATAAATGAATGAAATATAACATTAAACCACTTAAGCCAAGAAGGGCTGCAGGTAAATTGATTTTCAAGGATGGAAACACATGGAGGTCACCACAGTGGGCCATCTTATAGAATTGTTCCCTTTTTCTCAACTTCCCATTATTCACATCTGCCTGTCTCCAGCAATAGGGTGGTGGTGAATGTGGCAAAAAGCAATGTTCACAGGTCCTCTGCACAGTCCTGGCACATACCAAACACTGAATGTAATATTTACCATCATTGCTGATTTATCTTATTATTACTTTTATTTATTTTATAACTACTTTGGGTTGTTAACAATTTTTTTAAGCTTTTTGATAAGTATGATTTTAAAATACATAAAATCCACTGAAAGATTATTCTAGAAAAATATAAGAATCTCAGGGAAATCATCTCAAGCCCCTGCTCCCACAACCACAGCCCACCCCTACCCCTCAGGGGAAAAAAAAAAAAAAAAAAAAAAAAAACTCTGAAAGAACAGTTGAGGTATTTTCACTCCCTGGATCCAGCAAATGAAAAATTTGAAATGTGGCATGTCATATTTCACAAATCCAGCAGGTGGCAGGATTCCCAAATGTAAATGCTCTGGGGCTGAGAAACAGAGGTGATGCCCTGAGGGGAGGGCAGTGTGGAATCTGTGGGCTTTCAGGAATGTAATACTTCCTTCAAGAAAAGTAAGAAATCAAAACAAACAAACAATATTTTAAGGTCTGGAAACATTCCTGGTTGTATGTCATCTGCCTGCCCTGGCCTGCTGCAAGCTTGTGAAATAAACAAAGACCATGTCGGGTATTCACAGCCACTCTTCTCCTTGCCTTTGCCCTGGTACTCTGTCTGCTTCCTCCCACTTCTTTGTTTCCTTCCTCTATGGAAAACTATCTTCGGGAGAATAACTGGGATATAAATGTTAAAGAAATGGAAATCCTAGGGCTTTGACTTCATTAGCAACACAGTCAAGATTGTCCCTAACAATGGGACTTCACGTTTTTCAGATGTGCTGCCAACATTCATAATAAAAGTGGCCCAGTAGGAGTGGTTTAAAGCAAGGGCATTGCAGGGACTCACAGTCTCTTCTGTGCTCCTGTCTCAGGTAACTGTGCCAGGAAGATGTCTTTGCTGTGACAAAATATCTGAGAGATCAATTTAAAGAAGGAAAGATTTGTTTTGGCTCATGGTTTCAGAGGTTTCAGTTTATGTCCCTTGTCTCCATCACTTTGTTCCTGGGGTGAGGTAGAACATCCTGGAGGAGGGGTGTGATACAGAACACAGCTGATTACCTTGTGGCAGCCAGGAAACAAAGAAAGAGGAAGAGGGAGGAGCAGGGTCACTGTATATCCCTCAAGGGAAGGCCACAATGACTGACTTTCTCCACATAGGCCCCACCACCTCCCAACAGTGCCATCAGCTGGAGACCAAGCCTTCAAAAATGGGCTTTTGGGGGACATTTAATATCCAATCCACAACTATAATTTTACTCACTGACTATATATAGAGAGAGAACATTTGTTCTCTAGTGCATCTTCTCCCCTACAATCCACAGAAAATAATAACAACCACAAATAATTAGAGGGAGCACAGACCAGAAGAAGTAGTAGTTCTAGTAACAACAAAACCCAGCCAACCATGTCAACAGCCCTTTCTTTACTCTGGTCTTGGTCATGTAGTCATGATGGTGTTACAAAGTACTAACAATCCCTCCTGACTTCGGAAATCTCCGATCATGTGTTAGAGCCAATGCATGGGATACACCCACTTTTGTAGAAAACAGAGGTTTGTTTTAAAATTTCATGACTTTTGAAGCAGCCATATAATAAAGACCTAAATTTTAAGATTTCTGTAATTTCCTCTCAGTGGAGAGTTATCAGAGATAAACAGAAAATTGGTTTAAAAAATTCTATTTAAATGAGTGAAGCTATTTGGTCCTAAAGTAGTGAATCCTAACTTTTTTCCCAAAGGGTTTAGGGAGGCATTTTAGTGACTTAGACTGGTGGACAAATGTCTCTCTTCTTTCCTGACTTTTCATATTCACAGGTAGTTCTGGAACATTCTGATTCCCACTCAGGTCATCTCTTGCTATACCCAGACTTGTGACTCCTCTGGGGGAAGGAAAAAGTCAAGTTGCTTCCCTTGTTTCCAAACTATGATCTCAATCTTAAGGTTTTGTTATTGTTATTGTTGTTGTTTAGTTGTAGATGGACATGATACTTTTATTTTATTTATTTTTATGTGGTGCTGAGGATCAAACACAGTGCCTCACATGTGCCAGGCAAGCACTCTACCACTGAGCCACAATCCCAGCCCTTCAATCTTAAGTCTTAAAAACAGATATTATGGGGTAGCTCACACATTCCTTTAAATTTTCTCATCCTCAGAATTACTAATGTTAGCCAAGTATGGTGGTATATGCCTATAATCTCCACAATTCAGGAGGCTGAGGCAGGAGAATCACAATTTCAAAACCAGCCTCAGAAACTTAAATGAGACAGTAAGAAACTTAGCAAAACAAAACATGAAAAGAGGTTCTGGGGCTGTAGCTCAATGGCAGAGCGCTTGTCTAGCATGTGTGAGGCACTGGGTTTGATCCTCTGCACCACATAAAAATAAACAAATAAGGTGAAGTGGTGGCACACACCTGTAATTCCAGTGACTCAGGAGGCTGAGGAAAGAGGATGGCAAGTTCTATGCCAGCCTCAACAAATTAACAAGGCCCTCAGAAACTAAAAAAAAAAAAAAAAATAGGTCAGGGGATGTGGCTCAGGAGCACAGTGCCCCTGATTTCAATCTCCAATATAAAACAAAACAAAACAAAATAAAACAAAAACCTATTTGGCACTGGGCAACATTATAGAAATCCTAATGCAACAGTAATCAAAGAACTCACAGTTTGTTTGTCTATATTGTTGGCTTCCCAAGTTCGTTTCAGAGTGTAGTTTTTTAAATAATTAATTTATTTGTTCTAATTATTTATACGTGAGAGCAGAATGCATTTTGATTCACAGTACACAAATGGAGAACAATTTTTCATTTCTCTGGTTGTGCACAAAGTAAAGTCACACTATTGATGTCATCATATGTGTACCTGGGTAATGATGTCCATCTCATTCTACCATCTTTCTTATCTCCATGACCCCTCCCTTCCTCACACAACCTTTTGCCCTATCCAAAGTTCATGCATTCCTCCCATGATGTACCCATTATGGATCAGCATTCACTTATCAGAGAAAACCTTGGCCTTTAGTTTTTTGAGATTGACTTACTTCATTTAACACAATTCTTCAACTCCATCCATTTATCTGAAAATGCCATGATTTTATTATCTTTTATTGCTGAATAATATTCCATTGTGTATATATACCACATTTTCTTTATCCATTCATCTACAGAGGGCATCTAGATTGGTTCCACAGTTTAGCTATTATGAATTGTGTGGCTATAAACTTTGATGTGGCTGTGTTCCTGTAGTATGCTGTTTTTAAATCCTTTAGGTATAAACTGAGGAGTGGGATAGCTGGGTCAAATGGTGGTTCCATTCCAAGTTTTCTAAGGAATCTCCACCAATTTGCAGTCTCAACAGCAATGTACGAGTATGCCTTTCCCCCCACATCCTTGACAACACTTAATATTACTGACTGAAGTGAGATGAAATCTTAGATTAGTTTTGATTCTCATTACTAAAAAGTTAAACATTCTTTCATATATTTGTTGGTCAATTGTATATCTTCTGAGAAGTGTCTGTTCAGTTCCTTAGCCCATTTATTGATTGGGTTATTTGTTTTTTCGGTGTTAATTTTTTGGGGTTCTTTACATATCCTGGACATTAGTGCTTTCTCTGATGTGCATATAGTAAAAATTTGCTTCCATTCTGTAGGCTCTTTCTTCACCTCATTGTTTCTGTTTCTGAGAAGAAGTTTTTCAGTTTGAATCCATCTATTTATTGATTCTTGATTTATTTCTTGGGCTTTAGGAGTCTTGTCAACAGAGTGTAGTTTTTAAGAATGAGTTTTATGAATAAGTTTATCCAATGAGCTAGGAATGGAATACAAGACAAATGAGTTCTAGGTGGCAGTGGAAAAAAATAGGAAAAGTCTTAATTTATTACATGAGAGAAAGAAAGTTTAATAATACATTTGGAGAGGTAGCATAGTGGAGAGAGTAATGAGTCTGGAGCCAGACAGCCAGAGTTCAAATCCCAGCACTCCATTCCTGAGCTGGGACACCTTGGGGAAGTTACTTAATTGTTCTACCCCTCAGTTTTCTCAACTGTCTTCATCTCCAAGTGGTGGGTAATAGTGAGGCTTGCTATTTATATAGAACTCAATATAGCACCTGTTTCCTAAGAAGTTCTCAATTTAGGAAAGCCATTGTTTTTCTTCCCCAGGTCTATTTAAGTAAAGTTCTCTTAGATTGGTCTCTCATTCAGTTCTGTGGTACATAACATACTAAACTTATCCAAACTTGCTGTCCTTCTACTTTGACCAATAGTGCAGGAATGGGGAAGTCTCCTGGAGAAAGTCCCCTAGGATGTCATGTATGGTGCTCACCCTAAGGGCAGACTTTGTGGAAGTTAAATTTACCTTTTGATAATACACTCATGTTACTCTACTTTTGGATAGCTTTAAGAATCTGGATGCTATTTAGGGTTTATAGTTAATTTAGGGTTTGGGTGTCTCTTCATCTACAATTTGATTAATATGATTAATTCAGTTAAATATTTGATGAACCCATCTCAAATGCAAGGCAGTTAATGTAAAAAGTTCTGTAAAAATGACTAAGAAACAGTTCTCAGTCTTGGGTTTGACAAGGAAGTCTATTTAACAGATTGCTAAATACATCTAATGACATTCTTACATGAAATAGGGGAGGAAAGAATCATTTATACAAGATGATCACATTGTTGTGAATTTCTTCCAAATGTCTCTTATCAGCTGCTTCTAGCGTCATAACATAATCCTAAACATCCATCTCTGAGGTTTATTTCACTACATGTATCCCTGGTAAACTGAGAAATTGATTATATATGATCAAAGATAATTCTGATTGTCAACAAAAGAAAGGAAGGTTGTTTTTTATGCAAAAATAAAAAGACAGTTCCACAAAATAGAATGTGCTGTTTTTCCCCAACTCACAAGGATATAGAGCCATAAAAGGAAGAAAATTTTAAAAACACTGGGTTTGATCCTCAGCACCACATAAAAGTAAATAAACAAAATAAAGATACTGCGCCCATGTACAACTAAAAAATATTAATTTAAAAAAAGGGGGGCTGAGGATGTGGCTCAAGCGGTAGCATGCTCACCTGGCATGCACAGGGCACTGGGTTAGATCCTCAGCAGCACATAAAAAATAAATTAAAGATATTGTGTCCATCAAAAACTGAAAAATAAATATTTAAAAACTTCTCTCTCTCTCTCTCTCTTTAAAAAAAAAGAAAAGAAAAAAGAGCTGACAATACAATGGGGAGTTTCAGCAGGTGGTGTTGGAAGTAGAAGTGGAAGGAGAGATGAAGGTGAGCAAATGAACTTCCTGTCATCTCTCAGTGAGAAGCTGGTCAGAAGCAGCCTTGGGCCAGGGGATGTGGCTCAGTGGAGAGGGATCCTAGCATTCACGAGGCCCTGGGTTTGAACACCAGTACAGCAAAACAAAAAAGAAGAAAGAAGAAAGGAAGGGAGGAAGAAAAGCAGCCCTGGGTGGACAAGTTGCACATGCAGTGCTTTGCAAAACTGTCCAGGACAAATTTTTGCCCCTAGAAATTCTACTGCAATCAACAGACAGAGTATACGGCAGGTGTTTTCAACCCTAGTTGTGTATTGGCCTCCTCAGACCAATTTTTGGTGGGTCAGGACTCAGATACCATCAGTTCTTTTGAATGTTTCTAGTGTCCAGCCAGGATGAGAATCCTGGTCTTGTAAATGTGGATTTTCCAGAACAATTATTACACCGGGAGTTCGTATTGTCTTGGATGGCAAGTTGCTAAATTATAACTGAGTAGAGTTTATTTTTCTAAACTTTTGTGGTTTTGTCTTCAGTCATCATCATTTTGTTTTTGCTTTTGAGATGGAATCTCACTTCAGATTGGTCCTGAATTTATGATTCTCCTGTCTCAACCTCCCAGTTCATGGCACCCCAGGGCAGAGGCCTTGCTGGTGTTCAGATGGAGTGGATTTGGCTTTTGCATCTGAAATAAGAAAAAAAAAAAAACAATATACAAAGGAAAAATGAATTTAATTGGAGTTTGACCCAAACTGAGAAGGCAGCTAGTCTTCCTTCTCTCATCCTACACTAGTGTTGCAATTTATAGGAACAAAAGGCAGGAATATACATATGCAGATTTTGCCAGGCTGTGCTACTCCAAGATATGTTACAATTCCAGTTTCCAGCCCATTATCCAGACCTAGGATGGGGACCCAACAAAGAAGAAGGTCTAAATATAAAGAGATGTCAAGAGACCCTCAGAGAAAGTCTTAAAAAAATAGAAAAAAAGAGAACAAAACACACTGTCTGTGCCCAAGAGTTAGAAGGAATCAGAGCCAGCCCTGAGTCCTAGCCAAAGCCCAGCACATCTGCAGACAAACAGAGCTGAGCTAAGCCTCCCGCTGCTCCAGCATCTCCCTCTCACACCCTCCATAGCCCTGAACGTTTCTCTCGGCCCCACATCTGCCTAAGGCCCCTCTGCCCTATGAAACTGGCAGCAATAATCAAAAGAGATGTGCCCAACTGACTCAGAGCTAAATGTCCAGGCCACCTCCGCTGCCGCCCCTCTCCCTGCCCAGAGGTGCTCAGGGAAGGAGGGGCACATACAAGTGTAACTGTTTGTCTATTGTCATCCATTTGGATGCAGCAATCTGAGCTGTTGAACTCTCCATATATTTATTTTTCCTCAGCCAGTTTCCAAACTCCCAGGACCCAATTGGCAAAGTGCACCTCAAACTCTAATGCAAAAAGGAATCACCAGCCCATACTTTAAAAACAGATTCTGATTCAGTAGTTGGAAGTGCAGTTCTAACCAGCCCTCAGGTGAAGCCCACAGAAAGGAACCACATCACACAGTACTAATAGATTAAAAACCATAGCCAACATGACCTGGGCCTACAGGGCAAAGCCTTTTCTATTTTCTTTTCACAAACCAGATCCTGGTCTTTGTCGCTGCAGCACACTACCCACCATTATAGAAAAGGGAAGAGAAGATCTTTGCTTCATAGGGTATGATGAGCTGTGATTTCTATGTGCCATTAGGCAGGGAAGTATAAACAAAACTCTGAGCTCTTGATTTCTGCTTTGGATCAGTTAGAAACACTTGTCATCGGTACCCTGGTGCTCCAACATCTGCCCTTTCAAATGTTTGGATATACTTGGGGGTTTTGATGGCATTGTGAAATAAAGTTTTATTTTAGGCAATGAAAACTTATGTCTCAGCAACATCATTTTAATTTCAGTTGCCTTTAGTGATTAAAAGATACCCTTTATGATTTATCACTATCTCCTACTTTATCTATGGCTTTAGATATCTTTCTCTATTTTCTAAAACACCTTTTAATAAAACTAGAACAGTAAATAGGAATGGGAGATCAAGAGTCTTTCTCTTTTCACATCTAATGGCAGGAAAAGAGTAGAGTCCATTTATCCAAATGCATACAGTTGAAAAATCAAAATTAAGCCCCTTTTTTTATTGATAAAAGGGGAAAAGAAGGTTTATTGCTTTGCTAACAAAGGAGAAACACAGGGGACTCCTGTCCCAGAGGCTGTGAGTCTGCCCATCAGCAGGAACAGGGGGCTTTTATAGAGGTGATTCAGAGAAAATGAGATTAGGGAGAAGAGATCAGGAAGGTGAAGATCAGGGAAAAAAAGGATAGGAAAAAGATTAGAAAGAAGATCAGGGAGAAGAAGGTTGGACAAAAGAAAAAAAAATGTAAGTTTCAAAGCCCCAAGGCATATAGTGAATGCATCAAATGAACCCCTGTTACATTTCCCCATTGTCAATTTCTAGCCTCCATTTCTATGGAAAGTGGGCAACGACATCTCCAAGCTATTTTCTGCTGAAAGGGGCAAAGTCCTTGTTCTCTATTTGGTGGGGCATGGGCAGTTAAGGGCATTCAGCATCAGAACAGTCCAGAGCTCCACAGTGGCAAATGGCAGGTGACTGGACAGGGCATACATAGAGCAGGGATGCAGCCACCTTGGATCCTCAGCATGGAAGTCAGTTTCTTCATTCTTGAGAGGGGCTCTTTTGTCATGTTCCAACCTCTGCCTTTCATAATGGCCCTCTAGTTTTTCACTCTAAAAAATAAAACAAGATGAATGAGGAAATCTCAATTTTCCATAACAAATTATGTACTTTCAATGATAGGTGTGGTGTGAACTCACTTAAGGGATTCTGAAAGATAGGGATAGGATTGTAGCCAGGGCCCAAGGAAGAAGCTAGTGCTGGTAAAAGGGAATAGGAAGGCAAAAGTCAGTTCTGAACCTAGAGGCAAATGGACAAAAAAGGGTCTTCTGTTGCCCCAATCACTGAGGGTTTTGCTCTCCTACTTAACAACTAACTGAATAAATTCATGAAATGATGACTTATTTTTTTCTTTATCTGAAGAGGGGATAGAATGTCATTGAGAAATATTCCCTCACAATCCATAAAACCAATTAAGACAAATATTATTATATCTATTATTATAGACCAAATAATGTTGATTGAATTTGCAAAACTTCTTAAATGTCTAGAAAGGAAAGGCACAGAAAGGAAACTGTCCCTGTGCCAAGGCATATTCCAGGCTCAAGATCTGGGCACCACTCCACCCTGTGCCTTTCCAACCCAACCCAGGAAGGTGTGAATCTGCAGGGCTCCTGAGTGGGGACAGCAGCACAGGACAGTGGATAAGAAACAGAAATGGGTTTCAGAGACCAAGAAAGCAGGAGCAGGCTGTGGGAAAGCCTCTGGGGGCACATATGGCCTCCATCAGGTTCTTCTTCCCTTCTGTTCTTTTGTATCTCCTAATCTACTGGGACAAGAACCTCATCTGCAGCAGCTTGGGGCTGCCAAGACCAGACAGGTACTTAGACAGAAGTCTCCAATCCTATCCATGTGGAAGTCATTTCTGTGCTTTTACGAATTCTGCTCATCAGCCCCAGTAAACTAGATTGGGTTCTGGTCTCCTGAAGGCTTTTCAAGCTGGGGAATTATTCCCTAACCCTGTTCTCTTTCTAGGTGGTGCTCTAGGGTTGTAGACTTCTGTGCCTGCTCCTAAAGGAGACGGAATAATGGATTTTATTCATCTTTGCATATGTAATGCCTTTAAAATTGATTTACTTATTGGCACATATTAAACAGTACCTATTGGGGAGGGATTAATGTTATATTTCCATATATACATATGGAGTGTAATGCTCACATCCATCCACTCTTCTTCTACTTCTCTTGACGCCTTCCCAGTCTCTAATAATTCCTATTCTACATTAAAGTAATGTTTATTTTTTTAAATTCCACATTTGAGAAGGAATATGACATACTTATAGCTATTTTCATAACACCTGGCAAAAAGTAAGCACTCTGCATATGCTTAAGTTAATACTAATGCAGAGTTTATGACATTGAAAGTAAAAGGATAATTAATCACAGTAGACTGTAGTCCTGTAAGATGCTAAATATATGTACTTCTGACAATTTTAAAGTGAATCCGATAGCCAGGCAACAGTGCGCCATGCATGTAATCCCATCCACTCAGGAGACTGAGATGGAAGAATTTCAAGTTCTAGGACAACCTGAGAAATTTAGTAAGACCCTTTCTCAAAAAGAAAATAAATATAAAGTGGATCTGGTACAAGAATGTGAAAAATCCTCTTACATTAGGGAGATGTTTAAAGGGCCACAGTCATGCATTTGTCCTTCATTGGGGTTATGTTTTTAGCATAATAGTACCAATCACATAAGAATAAATATAACTTTAAAAGGGTTATTAGTCGTATTATGTCTCAGGAACTGTCACTTTGTTTACATTTTCTTTTATCTTCTTCTGTACTGGGAATTGAAGCTGAATCGCTTTAGAACAGAGATATATCCCCAACCTTTGTTATCATTCTGAGACAGGATCTCCTTCAGTTACTCATCCAGGCCTCAAACTTTCACTCTTTCTGTGTTAGCTTCTCTAGTAGCTAGGATTACAGGTGTATGAGACAACTGTGCCTGACTGACCTCTATGATTTCTTAATATCTATAATCTGCTTTTTGAAATTAACAATTTGGTTCTCACTCAGAGGTTAATCAATCACCACCACCTGTGGCTTATAAAATTTAAATGACACTTAAATCTGTTATAAGTTGAGACAAGAATTTGAATCTGAACTGTATTTAGTTATTTGATATTTAAGCTATAGCTTGCCCTCCCTCCCTTTCCTTCCCTCCCACCACCTCTCTCTTCCGCTTAGTCCTTTTGATGTAGAAATTCAGCAGTACAGAAACAACACAGGCAGCTGAGAATTCCAGTGAAGACTGGAGAATTGATCTCCATCTTCTCTCCAACAGTCCTCCCCAAGAGGTCCTAAATTTCATTCTCAGCTACAGCATAGCCAGTGGTTTGATTTGGAATAGTGAATTAAGCCTTTGTAGAAGAAGAAGGTACATGCCCTGAAGAAATGCTATGTGACATAGGATATCACATATGTAAAGGAAACAGAGAGACTGGCATTTCATAAGAAGCAAGCCTTTGTAAAATATTTTAACCTTAACCTAATGAATAACTGATACCATTTTGATTGATTATAAGTGCATTCAAGATGATTGCTTTCCTTTTTTTGTTTTGCTTTTTTGATTTGTTCTTCTTAGATATACAGGATAGTCAAGTGAAGATGACTGCTTTTCTACTGAAGTTCATCAGACCCAGCCTTCTGAAGCAACTTGCCTCCAAGAGTACCATCATCACCCAAAATAATGAACTCTACGTTAAGACTGTGCAAGAGAGCCATATATAAGCATCTGAATGCTTAGCAGCCAGTCAATCCTTTGCCACTTCTCTCAGCCCTAACACTGTTTTTCCTGATCTAGAGGCCAAAATCATCATGGACCATTTACTCCTGTGTGAAGCAGGCTCTGGATCCTGCAGAGATGACACTGAGATCCCAGTTGCTTTTGACACTGAGCTCAGAAGATTCTAGGCCATGGCTACTCCCCTTCTATCCTAAGCTAGGAAGAACCCTGTTGGCACAGCCTACATTTCTACTGGGAACTGATATCTAGGCCATGGGGGCTGCTATATTGGGCCTGCCCTTGACGTAGTCAGTTGCCTGCAGCCCAGATACTAAGAAACATGCCTAGTTCCTCCTGCCTGCCTCGCTGGAACCCTATGCCCATGACACAGAAGAACTCAAATTCAGCCTCAGGAGAGTGCCATGCTGCAAAGCAACCATGAAGTCGCCTACCCTGGCAGCTTCTCTTGGTCACATTCATGTAGTCCTGGAGACAGGCTGCCCAGAAACATACTGATCTTTAACCCTGGCCCATGACCACTGAGCCCTAGGAGTACTGAGTGTTCAATCTGAGAGATTCTATTTATTCTCCTCTTTCAGACAAATATAAGATTTCTCTCTTACACGTGTCTCTTTTTTTACTTTCTAATAAGCAATTGATGTTGTTTTTACAGGTCCTCATAAATATTTGGTTCACTTGCTCCACAGTAGACAGAATGAAGAGAGACGAGAGGATGGAGGGGTGCTGCAAGGGGTGGGGGACAAAGCTCTGATTCTGAGCTGTGCTGTGGACTTGATATCAGAGCCTTAGAGAAGGGTTCCTCTTGCTTTGGTGGGCAGAGGTATGGAAGGTATCCAGGGGGAGCAATGCAAAGGAGCCCCAGCTGTTGGCCTCAAACAAATCAATCCAAGTATAGAAAAGAATGTGTGGTGGGAGTTTCTTAGGTGGGATGTGTGTCTCCTTGAATAGTACTTTTATTCTGCATCTACTTAAGGAAGGGCCTGGAAATCTCCAGTTTCTAATGCATTCACACAACTACCCCTGCCCAGCACAGCCTCTCCCAGAAACTGGTCCCTTTCAGACTAATGTCACTCAGATATGATTTAATACCCACCAGAAACAGGAGGTCTTAGAAGGCAGAACTTCTGCCTCCGGTTTCTGGATCCCTGTATTAATGCAATTAATATATATAGAAAATGTAAAAAAATGTCTGTTTAGGCAATTTATTTTTTGATTGAAAAGCTTATATGAAAGGAAAACTGTAAAATATCAAAATAAAAATTTAAAAGGCAATTTCTTTACTCATATTTTTGCTCAAATCAAAATGTAAAACTAACCTGATAAGAACATCCTGAAAGCAGAAATATTTTAATACTTTTTATGGAGAAAATGTATATTTTATGAATGAAACCTATGTCTATTCTTTTGCAGTTGATAAAAATAAAAGAAATTGTAACAGGCTGAAAGGTAGGCACACTTGTGTTCCTTTTGCCTTTAGGAATAGAAACTGACCACACTCAGTTTAAGCATGAGGGATGAAGATAACTCATAATCTGTTCAAAAAGCAAAGACATATTTAAGACTGAACATCAGAGAATATCTCTCAAAAACACACAGCAACAGACTCACAAAGAGAAAATTTAAAAAATTAGAAAAAACTGGATCAGGAGGCCATCAATCCCAAAGCAAACCACAAAGCCCCAGCAAATGTCAGAATACTGGGTCACTCCAAGTGTTTGGGGGGAATGTGTGCATGCAGTAAAGCACAACACTATTGTTGGAAAGTCAATGCAGTGTTCACCCTAAAAAACAATCTGGCAATGCTCAGCAAAATTCTGGTAAGACGCTTTTGAGGGAACAGTTATGTTTATGGGCACCTGCCCTAGATAAATTCTCCCACAGGTGCATAGGGACAATTATGTGTGGTGACAGGGGATAGCAGCAACATGAATGTCCACTGCTGGAGAATGAAGAGGTAGGGTGTGCTGAGGCACATCAGAGACTACTATGTTAGAGTTCAAAGCTGCAGATGAAATGTACATAAAAAGATCTTAGGAACTCGCAAAGAAGGGCTTTGATTGCAGATTAATAGTAGAGTTCTTGCCTGTCCTGTATGAGGCTCTGGGTTCACTTCCCAATGCTACCACAAAAATAAATTAATAAATAAAATTTTTAAAATGTTGAAATTCCTTCTTAATAAAATTAGATATATCCCCTGAAGCTTTTTACATCAAGTGAAAATATAATCACCTGAAAAATGAATCAGTCCTCTTCCTATAACTTGTCCAAGGTGATCTGTGAAAAAGCTCACTATTGTCTTGATGCACATAACCCCACAAAATCTTACAAATCAAGAGGTTCAAATCTTTGTGTTCACTTTTAAGACACAAAGAAACTGCCAAAGCCATCAAGGGTATGCATATCCAAATGGCCACCAAGTGTCTGAAAAATGTCCCTTTAAAGAAACAATGTGGTTTGGCATAGTGGTTCATGCCTGCAATCCCAGCAGCTCTAGAGACAGAAACAGGAGATTCCCAAGTTCAAGATCATCCTCAGCAACTTTGTGAGGCTTTATGCAACTTAGTGAGACCTGACTCAAAATAGAAAATTCAAAAAGACCTGGGGATTAACTCAGTATTAAGTACCCCTAGGTTCAGTCATCAGTAACCAAAAAAACAAAAACAAACAAAAAAATGTTTGCCATTCCACTGTTAAAATGGTAGAGTTGATTGGTGTGTCTAGACCAAAGAGTGGGGCTGAATGAGGGTCTATAGATTTAAAAAAAAAAAAAAAAGTGCTCAATTTTGGCAGACATTCTTAAATATGGAGAGAGTAATGTTGAACTTGAGGTTTTAGATGTGGGTTTTTGGTCATTTAATGTGTCCAAATGAGCAAAGAACCAAGATATACTGCCACAATTACAGAGCTCACTGCCAGATTAACCTGTACATGAACTCCCCCTATCCCACTGAGATGATCCTTACTGAAAAAGATTTTTTTCCTAAACCAGAAGAAGAAAATGCACACACATGAAGACAAACACATGCACAAAAAAAGAAAAACAAAACAACAACAAACAAACAAACAAAAAAAGAAAGATGTCTCTAAATTGCTGAGACTGGTCTTGAACCTTAAATCTTCCTTCTTTGTGTAATTAATTTGATAAGAAACTCTTCTTTTAGATGGACTGAGAATTCTCATAGTTTCTAATCTGATTGAATTTTTTGTGATGATTAAAGCCATTCCTTTATTCACTGTCTGTCTATTGATTTTAAGAGGGTGAGTCAGGGTGGGAAGATGTTTAGGTGTGTCTGGGGCAAGAAGGAGATAATTACCCAGCTCAGAGCTATAGGCTGAACCCAAGGGCATCTCTGGAGATATGAGGGTAGTGTGCTAACAGAATGTGTAGTTGGGTGGCCGATTGCTGGTGTTTCTTCATAACTGAATGTGACCTTCTTGAGCTCTGGAGAGAACCAGCATCAATAAGTGTCTTTTAAATGGTCTCCAGTTACATTAACTAGGAAAGGAGACCAATTTAAATCTCTAGTTTTGGGCCTTCTGAGTTGACAACCAGGGAATCCAAGACATCAGCTCTAGGTCAGACATGTCCAGGCAGTTACAGATTCCTGCCCTGGTAGGCTCTGTCCAGTGGTGGGTGTAAGGATGGCCTTAGGCCTTAGCCTAAGCAACTCCATTTTAACCCTCCAGTTTGAAACCTGCAGTCTCACCAGGCATGCCTACCTACAGAGCCCTCTAGTATGGCCCTCAAACACAAACTATTCACTTCTCCCTACTCTGACAAGCTCAGAGTCGAGTCTCTCCCATGTTGCCCTCACCCTGATGAGAGCAAAAAGCAAGAAAATCAGCGTGGCAATAACCAGACCAGATGTTTAACCCCAGAGCAACTGATGTCACTGAGAAACCTGGTGGCAGTTGATAGGGATTGAAAGGATGGTAAGAAGCCCCCAAATTTAGTATAAATGATGGGTCAAATAAACAGATATTCTGCCAGCTGACACAGATGCACACAAGCCTGAGAGCTTGATGAGGACCTAGACTGACATCCCAACTCTTCTCATCTGCCTGATCCTCACAGCATTGTTCTCACAGCTCTTGACTCTACAGCAGCCTCTTAACTCTGGTGAGAAAGAACTTTTCCCTATGACTGCCTCCTCAGCCAGACATCAGCTCCACCCTAGGAGAAGCCTGCCTTGGTTCCTGATCTGACCTCCACAGTCAGAGTAAGTGTGCATCTGCTGGACTTAGAGCCCAAGGCTTGAGATGTTTGATTTGACACTTCAGCTTAGCATGCAGAGGGAGTGTCTTTCATGAGCCTGTCATGATTAAATGTGTTTTCAGTGCTTAGAATTAATCTAAAATTGTTTACTGTGAATTGATTATGTTTATTGCAGTGCCTAACATTAAGGATTGTCAGTTCCTTGATTAAGAACCTATAGAGTAAAATGACATTGAGTGATATGAGTGAACAAAGCATTGAAAATGGCAGAAGCACATGGACATTATTTGTTTCTCCACCAGGACTGCATAAGCTGCACCTTTTGCCCTTCACGACAGTGGGGTCACATGGCAAATATCAGTTTGCTCAGGTTGCTTTAGCCAACTATCATCAGCAGGGTGCCATGATGTGTACCAGTAGTCCAAGCTACATAGGAGGCACAGACCCAGGAGCCTTGCTTGAGCCCAGGACTTTGAAGCCACCCTGAACAACAGAGCAATATCCTGTAGCAAAAAATGAAAATAAATTACTATACACTGGGCTGAGCTTTAAGGGAAGTAAATGTCTTCATTAGGATGGACATGAACTTTTAAATTTTCCTGTTCCCTGAAATGCAGTAGGCTTTAGATTAAGGGGATTTGGATTTAGAGGGGTTTAGGTGCTAGGTCTTCCTGAACAGTGGGATTAGACCTGTTTGCTTTGTGTTTCTCATCAGATTAATTGTCCATGGCATGGAATAGGAGTAGAGGATCAAAGAGGAGTTAGAGTGTTTTTGTGGTTCAGATATAGAGAAACATGCCATGTGATCACCCTCACTTTAAAGACTTAAGTCTAAATCAGCTTTTCATCCTCTCCCTCTCCTTGTTGATTTTTTTGAAACTTGAGAACTGGAGGATTAGGCTCCATGATAAAGAAAGGCAGGAAGCTAGGTGTAATGGCTCAGTCCTGTAGTCCCAAGGACTTAGAGTCTGAGGGAGGGGGGAAACAAGTTCAAGGTCAGCCACAGTAAATAAGCAAGTTCCTGTCTCAAAAAAAAATTTGAGATGGAGGTGAGGGGTAGAGGCCTTGTTGACCATGTGTGAAGCCCTTGTTTCAATCACCAGCACCACCACAGGGAAGAAATAAAGAAAAAAAAAAAAAAAAAGCACAATGAGATATGACTACATATGCCACTGCCCAAAGTTTCCAGACCTTGAGAGACTTTATACGTTACAAAAGTAGATGTACAAAAAAGGACATTTTTTCATTTTTGAGGAAGTTTCATTGTTTTTACTCTCTCTCTCTCTCTCTCTCTCTCTCACACACACACACACACACACACACACACACACATACACACACACACACATACACAGCCTAGCCAAATAATTAGCTGTACTTTCCTTTGGTTAAATTTGCATAAAACAAAATTAGAACTCTCTAAAAGTCTTTATACAACTTATGCTATCAGTATTGATAATCATGGGAAGAAATACATAGCATAGGACATGATAAAAAATAATGCTAGCAGAATAAATTAATAGAAAAGAAAAACTGACATTAATTTTGTTTTTTTTCTTCTTGGTACTTGGGAATGTACCTGGGATACCTTAACACTGGGTTTCATCCTCTGCTGTTTTTATCTTTTAAGAGAGAGTCACACTAAGTTGCTTGTGGCCTCATTAAATTACTGAGTCTAGACTGGAACTTGTGATCCTCTTGCCTCAACCTTCTGAGTAGTATAAATGATGGAGTAGTAGACTTACAGACATTTTAGGGATTGATAATGGTCAATTGCATAGAGGTAGTACACAAAGCTGGCTGACTTTCACAATCACTAACTCTCTTTCAAAATCTTACATTGAAAGGAATTATGTTTTAAAAAAATAATATTTATTTTTTAGTTATAGTTGGACCTGATAACTATATTTTTATTTATTTATGTTATGTGCTGCTGAGGATCTAACCCAGGGCTCGCATATGCTAGGGCAGTGCTCTATCACTGAGTCACAACCCAGCCCTTTTTTAAAAAATTTAAGACTTTCCTAGGAGATTATGTTTATTTTCTATATGGTATTGTTTTCCTGAAATACAATCAAGAGTCTCATGATCTTGAATTGAAAATGATTCATAAAGAAATCTCTGTTTGAGGGAAAGAAGCCACAGTGTGGGTTTTACTGTCAAATTTTTGTCACAAAGATCTGAGGAGGAGGAGTTTTTATCATTGGGAGTCTATGAAAACACACAAAAGCAAAGAGTCCCTCACAAAGTTTCATCTTAAACATGCAGGACCAAGTGAATTCTGCTTTAAAGTGGGTTTATAATTTGGCCCCTGTAGAGCCAGAGCCCAGCTGCTGCTAACACAAATCCCTAGGATACCAGACAGGTCTTACCCACCCACTAGACAAAGTAATCTAAGGCCTTACAATACTTTAGGGGCCTACAAAATTGTTTTCATTTTTTGTAAAACTGAAAGAAAACAATTAAATTTCATACCTAATATAACATCTGATACATAATATTAACATATTGTCTTAAAACCATAGTAAAGGGATATGATTTTTAATTTACTATATTCATTGGATTTTCAGTGCAGGAATGAGTCCCTGAAGCTACAAGTGTGCCTAGGGCCAAAAGTCAGGGTGGTTTCTTGCAACAGGCAGAGGGCCACAGGTTCTGTTTCTATTCCACAGCCTGAGGAAGGCTTAGCCTTTGATAATTAGCACAGGGAGAGGCCAAGTGCTTTGGTCTGATTTAGAAATTGTACCAGGAAGAGAAGAAGGTATCTCCTGACTAGACCCCCACTTAATTGTACTATGACACCTTTATGTAACTAATCTTTAACTAACCTTAATTAATCTTTGTATGATTTAAAAGTTTGTCTTTTAATAATCTTCAGTATTTTTTGTATCCATTTCATAATTTAATAAGCTTCTTAATTGAATTACTTTTGATATCATTTGCATCCATTTTGCAGACTAAAGTCTCAGTACATTTTTGTAGTTTTTGTGACTCTACAAATATTTTGCTAAAAAAGTCATTACTTAAATTTCATTTCATTAGAATAATTTCCAGGAAGACACCGAAAGAAATGAAAGTGAAAGATTGAAGGTTCTACATAAAATCTGTAAAATTGTGTAGCATCATTATGTTGGTTTAGAGATTTAAAATCTTCATGATTCCATGTCAATGGGAAGCCATGTTTTCATCACTATAAACATGTACATAGATGCAAAATCCATAGTATTCTCTACCTCTTGGACTTATAAAGACATTTAATATGTCCTAGAACCTCTATACCATCTATTCCCTTTTGATTTCTAAGTGTTGCCTTCTTTCTAACTAAGTGGATCATTTTTATCTTGTACTATGAAAAAAAGCCACTTTTATTTCATAGAGTTTCTTGTTTCGGGAGTGAATCTGTGGAATAAATTTTAAAAAATGGAATTCCTGTGTCAAACAGTGTTTAAAATTGTTAGTACACATGGCTATGTTGCATATTCAAGTATCCTACTAAACAACCAGTTTTGAAGAGCATATTTTTGCTAACTTTTTAACAACATGGGTTATAATGAAAATTTCTTCTTCTGTTTTATAAAGTAGGAATCAAATCCAGGGACTTATGCATGCTAGGCAAGAGCTCCAACACTGACCTACATCCCTAGACCTGTAATAAAAATCCTTAGCACTTTTTTTTTAAAGAGAGAGAGAGAGAGAGAGAGAGAGAGAGAGAGAGAATTGTTTTTCTAATATTTATTTTTTTAGTTTTCGGTGGACACAACATCTTTTATTTTATGTGGTGCTGAGGATGGAACCCAGCGCCCCGCACATGCCAGGCAAGCGCACTACTGCTTGAGCCACATCCCCAGCCCCTTAGCACTTTTTAATATGCCATATAAATGTGTGTTTCTTTTACTTTTCTTATGTCTAACATTAGTGAGGCTAGCCTTATCTTTCCTACTGAAGAAGCTTGTAGTATTATATATTTGTCTGAGGGAATATGAAAAGAGTTCTGTAATTTTGAGCATTTTTGTAATTAATTTTGGGTGAATGTCATTGATTATATCTAATTATCAATAATTAGTATGTTGAAAAGCATTAAGTGTCCAGTTCTCATGTACATTGTTTCCTCTTTACCTCATTCATATCCATTTTTTTCTTCCCTATTATTCATCCCAATCTGTTGTCTTGCTGAATCTTCAATTATGATTTCAAATCTTTGACCTCATAACATCTCTTTATGGTTAGCACTTAGCACCATAACAGTAAGGAACTCTGGATACCCAGTGTAATCTGAACTCTCCTTTCCAGATTCCAGGTTCATACCACCTCCAAGCCTCATTACTTTTCTGCTCTAGGAGAAACACTCATGTAATTTTAAAGCAAGAACATATCAGCAGTCAGAATTAGGTGAAACCTTGGTGGGGCGAGGACATCACTGAATAGAGCTCTAGATTGCTAGAAGATAATGTAGCAGAGGGCAAGATTCAGGAAGAAGAAACTACATAGAGGTCCAGGAATAAGCCAGTGTCTGGAGCTGCGTTGGCCATAGAAGTCACAGTAGTCATCCTGGAGCTTGGGATCCATCAAAGTTGTGTGCAGTATCTGAAAAAGAATGAAAGAAAGGTGGAAGGAAAGAAGGAAAGGAGAAAGGTAGGGAGAGGGAGCCCTTATCGATGAAATAAGAATGCCAAACTATGACTATATGGAAAGAGCTCAGGGTGAAATTTCAACCCAGGAGACCAATTCCAAGTGCAAATACAAACATAAATTTCAATCCAAGGGATTAGACTTGTATATCTGGACCTAAAAACCTATGAAATATCATTTCATGTGTTGATTCAAACCCAAGCTGCTCCATTGTCTTATGCACTACAGAGTGTAAGGTTTCTGATGCAAATCGAAGGTATCCCTTGCTTTGAGTCTTATCAAATAGATGCTATACTCATACAACTTATTGAATCCACTTTCTTCCCGGAGTTATATACTAAAGATATTAGCACATTTAGCAGAGCAGAATCACTTGCAATATATTCATTAGAATTACTTTACATAATTGTCCTTTTTCAGTTATTTCACTGGAGCAAAAATTTAGCTCCATTTAGATATTTTGTAAAATATCACTGAGAAACAGTACTCCAGCTCCCTGAATATTAAATTAATTGTAAAGATAAATCTTGCAATATGTGTCAGGGTAGTACAGGCTTGTAATCTCAGTGACCTAGGAGGCTGAGGCAAAAGAATTACAAATTCAAGAGAAGCTTCTGCAACTGCACTAGATCATGTGTCAAAATAAGAACAAAAAT
Organism: Marmota flaviventris; assembly: GCF_047511675.1. Classification (NCBI taxonomy): domain Eukaryota; kingdom Metazoa; phylum Chordata; class Mammalia; order Rodentia; family Sciuridae; genus Marmota; species Marmota flaviventris. Next base: position 98,578 of record NW_027288124.1, on the reverse strand, counting down.
CTACTGAGGATGTATTTGTTATCTAAAAGTATTGAGGATGTATCTGATAAGGTTGTAAAAACCAGAGTATGATTTCAAGTTGAAACTTTTAAAACCCAAGAAGGCCAGCTTTAGTAGAGTTCCTTGGAAGTCCCCTGGCAGCAAAATATTCTGGGTGAAGTCTTCTGGAAGATCTATGCCAATGGGTGCAGACTCACAAGCATTACTGTTACAGGATCTGTTCCAAAATGCTCCTCCAAACAAGGGAAATCCCAGCGCTGCTGGACCTCAAAGGTTGCAGACTCAAGCAGCTTCAGAGAATCTTGCGCAGAAGGGCCCAGATCCATTCCCAGCAGCCTTGGCTGGTCCCATGGTGGCTTGCAGGGGCAGGAGGAAGAGGTCTCTTACAAGGATCACTACCAGCAGAGGTCTTGGGCTCCAGACTTTCCTCACAGGTGCACTGGGAACACAAAAAGGGAGCCCCAGCTGGTGGTCGATGGCGGGGCACTGGGGGCTTGTTCTGTGTTGTGGATGCCTTGTGCAGGACAGGAGGCTCTGTGTCCTGGAACAAGGTACCTTGTGCTCTGGGAAAGTCACTTTGTTCAGACTGTTCCCAGCAAAGACGTCCTTGCAGTGTGGAAAGCAGGTTGCAGTCAAAGTCTTGGCTGTCATAGGAGCTATCCTCTTGGTGGATATAGAAGGGAAGTGGCCAGGGCCCAGGCATCTGGTCTGCAGAATTCCAATCTGGTGGCACGTAGATGGGAAAGTGCTGATCCTTGGCACTGTGGGCCTCACACCAGGTACCACCAAGTATGTGGGACTTAGCAGGGAGCACCTTTTGCATTTGTATACTCCACTGGCCTCTTGGGAGTTCCAAACCACAGACTGGGAACCTCACTTTAATCCTAAAAAAAATCACATCACAAAGCTCAATTAATGAGATCAACAACAACAACAATAAAAACGTATCATCTGTTAGTCTCTGTAACTGGGAGGCCATTTTGTTGCATGTAAGTCACATTTTTCTTCTGGCTTTCTCGGGGTTGTCAGCACAATACCCAGATTCTCTCAACATGGTTTGGTTTAACCCTTTTCCTGCCTGAACTCTTCCTGAGTGATAGAATACTTCTGACTAAGAATACTTCCAAAAAGCAATTAAAAAATGGGAAAATGAGTTTTGAGTTTCAGATCTCATGCTAAAATCTCATTGATCTATGACCTTATACCCAATCTCATTGATCTATGACCTCATACCCGACTCCATCCAATTCATATCTTGAAAAACAAATCTCTAATATAATAAAAAGATTTGGAGCTCTTTGGAGCACATTATGTCAAGTTTCTTATGAAAGATATTCATGACCTATAGTGGAGATTTTTAAAAAAAATATTTTAAAGATAGTTGTCAGTGTCTTTGTAACAACCAATAGGAGGAAGCTAGACATCAGTAATAAAAAAGGGAAGTGAAAATTCACAAATTTGTAGAAAGCAAAAAACAGTTCAAACAATTTTCTTTTTTTTTAACATTTTTTTTTTAATTTTAATATTTATTTTTTAGTTATCGGCGGACACAACATCTTTGTTTGTATGTGGTGCTGAGGATCGAACCCGGGCCGCACGCATGCCAGGCGAGCGCACTACCGCTTGAGCCACATCCCCAGCCCAACAAACAATTTTCTGATCAAAAAGAAAAGCACAAAGGAGAGTAGAAGATACATTAATATAAATAACAATGACAAACACTGTACAGGAATTTATGGGATGAAGCAGGAACAGTGACCAGGAAGGTGTATTAGTCAGGTTTCTCAAGAGGAACAGAATCAACAGGAAGTATGATTATAAAAAGGGGATTTGTTAGATTGGCTTACTTGACCAGGAGCTGGGTAGTCCCCAATGGCCATCTGCAGGCTGTAGAGCTGGAGGAACCTGTAGCTGCACAAGTGGCTGAAGCCCTAGGAAACAAGAGAAATCAGTAGTGCTCTCAGGTACTGAAACAGAAGGCTTCCAGAAACTCCCTGAACAATCAATGGCAGAGCCTACTTTGGAGGAGTGAAGAAGCAAGAGTAGGATATCCTCAAGTGATGGCAGCAGCAATCAAGAACCCCTTCTAGAAGAATTGCAGTTGTATCTGGTGCAGCTGCCTTGTTCTTCCCCCTTTTATTCCATCCAAGCCACCATCCTATTGGATGGTGCTGACTACATTAGGGAGGGACTCCACTTCAGTTGGCTATCCCACATGCCAATCATTTCTAGACACACCCTCATTGACATACCCAGAAGCCTCTTAATCATTGGCAACTCTTAAGCCTATCAAGTTGGATGAATGCTAACATTAACAATGCCTACCAAGGCTGAAACAAGAAGAAAACTAGAACAAATCTAAAACTGTGACTGAGATTAAATCCTGCAATATGGCAGTAGCACCTCTATGATAGACTTAGAGGTAACAGAGGACAGGGTGGTACAGAAAGATCTTTTCTCAAGCTGGGTGCTCAAGGCTGCTGTGTATCTGCTTGGAGACACAGCATGTGAAACCCCTGGTACACTAGTTACCCGTCTAACCCACCTATACCTAGCAAAAGCCACTAACCCACCCTGCCAATAAGCAAAACAAGAACAAGGAGGGAGGGCCCCCTTAAATACAGACTTGACCCTCTTAAATCTGGACATGGTCTCTTACCACCCAGCAGTCTGAGCCTCCACTTTCCCCAACATTCCCAACAGGAGGACTATACAACAAAGAATTTCACATTTTGGCACAATTTGATTGAGAAAACATGATTCCTTCCAAAATGCTTTTCTAAACAAGAGTTGCAGGGGAATTCTCAATGCTCCTGGGTTTCTAAGGTGGCAGACTCAAGCAGCCTCAGGGAGTCCTGCGCAGAAGGCCTGGAATCCCCTCCCAACAGCCTTGGCTAGTCCCCTGGCTGCTGGCAGGGGCAGGAGGAAGAGGCCTCTTACAAGGGTCACCACCACCAAGAGGTCTGGGGCTCCAGACATCCCTCACCTGTGCACCTAGAACACAAAAAGGGAGCTCCAGCGGGCAACCAATAGAGGGGTTCCTGCGAGACCCCCGACTTTTCTGGGGGTGCCTGGGGCTTCTTCTTGTTCACAGACTCCTGGTCCAGGACAGGAGGCTCTGTGTCCTGGCACAAGGTGCTGTGTTCTCTGGGAAAGTCATCTTTTTTTGACCTATGCTAGGAAAGAAGCCCTCAGGGTGTAGAATGCAGGTCACCATGGAAGTCTTTGCAGTCATAGGAGATATCTGGTGGGTGGTTGTAGAAGGCAGTGGCAAGGGCTCAGGACATATTGAGCTCAGGGTTGGAGGCCTCTGGAGTCTTGGTGCCTGCTCTGCAGAATTCCAAGCCTGTGGCACAGAGCAGGGAAAACATGGCTCCATGGCTTTGTGGGCCTCACACCAGGCACCACCAAGTATGTGGAACTTAGCAGGCAGCAGTTTGGGTGCTCTTAAACCCCTCTGGCCTCCAGGGACTTTCTAACCACAGACTGGGAACCTGGGTGGTGTTGGCTTTAATCCTAAAAGGAAATCCCATCACAAAGTTCAGTTAATGAGATTAACAACAACACCAAAAATCTGTTAGTTTGTGTAGTTGGGAGGCTGTCTTGCTCCATTCAAGTTACTGAAAAATAGATATTTTTTCTTCTGGCTTTAGCAGGGTTGTCAGCACAATACCCAGATTCTCACAACATGGTTTGGTTGTAACCCTTTTTCTTCCTGAACTCTGCCTGCAGGGTACTTGTGAGTAGAAATACTTCCAAAAACCAATTTAAAAATGGAAAATGAGTTTTTGTTTTCAGATCTGGTGCTTTAGTCTGATTGATCTACTCATATCTGACTGTACAATTCATACCTTGAAAAATGAGTCACCAATATAAGAGGAAGACTTGGGGCTCTTTGGTGTAGGTTAGGTTATAATCCCTCATGAAAGGTATTCATGGCTCATAATGGAGAGTTTTAAAAACATTTTAAAGATAGCTGTCAGTGTCTTCTAAACACCCAATGGGATGAAGCTAGAAATCAATAATAAAGAAGGGGAAGTAAAAATCCACACATTTGTAGAAAGCAAAAAGCATTTCAAATAATTTTCTGATCAAAGAAAAAAGCACAAGGTAAAGTAGAAAATACATAGATGTGAATAACCATGAAAATCACTCAGTACCAAAATTTGGGGAAGGAAATTTTGTATTAGTCAGGGGTCTCCAGAGGAACAGAATCAACAGGAAGTATGATTATCAAAGGAGAATTGATTAGATTGGTTTACTTGACCAGAAACTGGGCAATCAACAATGGCCATCTGCAGTCTGGAAATCTTTGTGCCTCCTGACTTGTTCCTCCAGGAGCCTGTGTTTATGTGACGTGCCCCGAAAGTTCACGTGTGAGACAATGCAAAGTTTAGAGGAGAAATGATTGGGCTTAATTAGCCTTGATTTATTGGGTGAATGAATCCCTGATGAGATTGACTCAGGAGGCCGGTGGGGTGTGGCCTGAGGAAGGGATTCCCCGGGGGCGTGGCTATTGGGTATACACTGCTCTCTGGCGGGTGGAGTCTCCTACAGAAAACCGAAATGATTAAACGCGACAGGAAAACGTAGCCGAATAACAAACCCAAATAAACGGAGCTGAATTGGAACTGAACCTAAGGCAATCACTGCCTGGCCCCTAGGTCTCCTGGCAATGAGACCTGTGCCTAGCGGCTTGGGAACCCAGACGCAGTGGCGCAGGAGACACCAGGCTCCAGCGAAGGGCGTTGCTGTTGTCAAAAGAACACTGCTTTGGGCTGCGTTTAGTCCTTTAGTCGGTTGGTCACGGAGAAGCAAGAGCTTTGGGAGAGGGTGCAGCAGTTCCATCCACAGGCCCAGCTGGGAGAAATGCCACGGCTCGGTAGGAAACTGGTGCCAGAAACAGGACACTCTTGTGGTTCTAAGAGAGCCTGAGTCGGCACAGCGGCCAGGTGCAATGCTGGCAGGATACTGCATAAATGGGCAGGAGGCGATTTGTGCACCCACCACAGTGATGCCGGCCGCAGAGCCGGCTCTGGATTTCTTAGTTCAGTTCCCTTCAGCTCCGTTTATTTCGTTTGTTATTCGGCTACGTTTTCCCGTAGCGTTTAATCGTTTCCGTTTTATGTGCGATCTAAATTTCTATCGTATTGTTTTCGTCTACTGAGCTCCTGGAGTTTGCTGTCACTGCGTTTTAGCCTCTCAGGCTTGTCTCCGCCCTCCGCTGGAGGACATAAATACTCGGGATGGTGGGAGGCTCTGCCTCCTCTCTCCATCAGCGCAGAGGCTTCTGTCCTGCTTCTCTGAGGCTCACGCGATGGAGCAGCATTTTCTGGGCCCTGTGAAGCAGCTTGGGATTCCGTGGAGGTGGCGCCAGAGGCGCGGCCTCCTCCTGTGTTCAGAAGCCGGTGGCCTTGTCCTCTCCCTTGCAACCCTGTCCTAGCAGAGTTCTCCCGGTGACAACTGTGACTTCGACTGGGAGAGGCTCTCCAGTCCTGTTGGCGGGGGCGCTGGGGCCACCTGCAAAACGGATTCCGCGGGAGTACAGAGCTCCTGGGAACCAACCGAGGCCGGGAAGCTGCGACGCCAGAAACTGGAGGCAGATGGGGAGGAGCCTGGGGAAGAGCCCAAGGTAGTGAAGCTGTAGCAGATTTCACTGCCAAGGACGCAGCCCCCCAGCCCCTACCCCGGCGACAAGCCGCCAAACACCCAGACCTCTGCGGACCAGTGTCTCTCCGAGTGCCCTTGAGCCGGCTCTGGTTCAGTTCCCGACCTGTCTCCTCCAACTGGTGGAACCCGCACCTGCTTTCCTCAGCCCTCCTGGTGGATTCGCCCGAGTTCTCAATGCCTGGGGGTGCTGCCCATCCTTCTCTGGCAGCGAGGCAGCCTTAGGTCAGAGAAGGAGCTGCTCGGATCTTACTCTGAAAAGATTCTGGGTTACAAAACGACTTCACTAGGAAATCAAAGCGCACTGAGATTTGCCTTTAGTTATTCTTTGTCAATTTTTAAAAATTCTTTCTCCTGAAGATTCTCTGTAACGTTTCAGGTCGCCTATTGCTTGCCGTTTTCTTCTGTTTCAAACGTTTGTATTCGTCCTATTACACATTCCCTTCCATAACTTTAAACTTTTATCCATTTCAACTTTTAGATATGACATGTACGATTTTAGAATCACTCTCAGAATTTTGTAGCTTCAAAGAATGAATTGGTTTCTCGATTTTATTTTTTAATCCTTAATACTCATTAAGTTTTGTTACTTAGCACGATTTGCAATATAAATATAAATATACATATGCCGTGGCTTTGCTCATTTCATATCCCTTTCGTTATTACAACGTGGTTTTAAAATATTTATTTATTTATGAAGACATCCTCTCGCTCAGTTGCTTGGGAGACTGGGCTCACTAAATTGCTGAGGCTGGCCTCAAACTTATGATCCCCAGCCTTTCAAGTTGCTGGGATTACAGTAGGCATGAGCCACCATGCTGATTTTACATACTGATTTGGTTTAAGTATTTATGCATTTTGTATATTTTTGTCTTTTTTTCAGTCCCACCCAGTTCGTTTTATTTCTATTCTCATGTCTTTGTTTTTTTAAGGAATGCGGTCCATTGCGTTTCACGCTCAGTAATTTTGATTCTGTCAAAAGTCCTGCGGGGGTGGTTATCAATCTTATGATTTCTCTTGGTAGGACCAGGTGATTGAGCACATGGGACAAGTGCACAGATCACCAGTTTGGAAAGATTCCTTGCTGATTTGCATGTCTAGCAGTCTTTCCACTTAGGTTTGCTGTGGAAGGCAAGGTTTAGCACTGAAGGTGAGTGCTACCATTACTTAAGTGTAGCAGGACTCCCTTTGGCCATATCTGAGATTTCTTTGTCCAGGCAAGTGCGGGTAGGCCCAGGAGATCCAACTTAGCCTAGTCTCAGAATTTTCCACCTCTGAATGTGAACGAATTAAGTTCAACACGTTTCTGTTTTATTCCTTGCCTGTGATTTCTTAGTTGTGCTGTGAAATGTTCTTTTTCTGAGTAAGTTCCGGTGAAAGATTTTTTCTTTTCTTTTCTTTTCTCTCTCTCTCTCTCTCTCTCTCTCTCTCTCTCTCTCTCTCTCTCTCTCTCTCTTTCTTTCTCCCTCCCTCGCTTCCTTCCTTCCTTCCTTCCTTCCTTCCTTCCTTTTTTTCTTTCAAATCCAGCTAGGTATGCTTGAGATTTGAAGCACCTCCCAAGGTTGCATTTTCAGGTCAGAACTTAGTGGAAGGAAACCAGTACTAGCCAAGCAGTGCCTCAGACTTCTTAGTTGCACAGAATACCCAATTGGTGGATGACTTAGGCATTACCAGCTTTCTCTTACCCTCGCCAAGGATTTCTTGGTTGCATGACAGTTTGCAACAGTCACAATTGCACAAGTGTACACAAATTCTGAAATCCTTTTAATTTAGCCTATCCAGCAACCCCAGTTAGCAACAACGTTGGCTTAGTATGCTACATGGAAAATTGATATTGCCAGACTGCACTGGGTGTTGTTTTTTGTTTTCCGTGCATGGGTATTGAATCCAGGGCTTGGGGCATGCTACACTGAGTTCCACCCACAGCCCTTGCCCCAGGTGTGCAGCTTCACTTTATGGAAATGGTTGCCCAGATGTTTTGCTTTTTAAATTTTCTTTTGGAGAGTTTGGCCTTGAATGGATGTGTTTGGTTTGTATTGTTTCCTAATTGCAATGAAGAAATGTTTTTTCACGACTTATTATTATTATTATTATTTTTTTAATTTAAACCCCGTGATTTCTTCTGCTGGTTTGAGTGCCAGGCACAGGGCTTCACGTTTCCTTAGTAACATTCCCTCAACAACCAAGCCAGGAAGTAGTTGGGAGGAAAGTAGCAGTTTCCACAGATGTCCCAGGGAAGAAGCTCTAGGCAATGGGCTGGGGGTGTGGAGCTTAGGGGAGGGTGAGGGACAGTGGTGTTGGAAATCAGGTTCCAGTGAAACTCCTGGTCAACCCAGGGCAGATCATCCAGGTCCAGAGAGAAAGCGGGTGGCCATGTTCCACAGTATATTGAACCCAGAAGTTCTGCCACCTGGTCTGTTGAACTCCCAGGACCACTGCCTGCAGCCACATACTGCTCTCTGACAGGTTACACAGATTATGGCAGGGGATTGGTGTGAGAAATCATGAGCACTTGTCTGAGTATTCCCTTCTGATCCCCTGGGCAGTCCTATCTAGATTCCGGAAAGCTGGTTGGGGAGTGCAGTCTTTGGAGCAAATTACTTCCTAAAACAGAATTAATGATATTCACACAGAATCTTATCCTCCTGGATGAAATTATGGAGGTTGAGAGGAGACTGGCATAAGATTTTGAAAGAAAAATTCCCACCAGATTTGTGAGAGGAAAGCTGTTTGGGGCAGCTGGTTCACTATTGCACCAAATCACATTGCTAGTTTTGGAGCACAGTCTAGAACCCTGTTCTTTGAACAGAGAAAGTCTGGAAGGGAAATGTGTGAATGGTGACTTAGGATGCTGAGGAGCAGGGCAGGTCAGTCTTGCTGTGGTCTTTCACTTCCCCAGTTTAGTGTTCTGGTTCCAGAGTGCTAAATTAAAAGGATTTCAGAATTTGTGTACATGTGTGCAACTGCAAGAAGCTAAAGTCTCAAACTGAGTCACAGAGCAGTTGCATGGCTTTCTAGATGAGTGACCCTCAGCAAGTTCTCAAACTGCTGCAGCCTTTATTTTAAGCTTCTCTGAAATGGAGGCCAAGTCAGCTCTCACTTTTTCAAGGAGGTTTCTTGAATACTCTTTGGTGGTAAAAGTGAATGATGAGTATCATGAATTGAAAGAAGAACTTAATGGGAACAAAAGTAAAATGGACATATCTTTTGCAGGTTCTGTCTTCCTTCTTTCCTTTCTTTCTTTCTTTTCCCTCATATCATTTCCATGTTGGAAGTATAATACAGCTTCATCTGAGACAAACCTACTACTGTAAAGTAATCAATGGATTTACATATAGATCACTGTTGATTTAATAAAGCCTGACTGATCACAGTACTTAGATCTTTGTATTTATTTAGTTTTATGCTATTTGATGGTACTTAAAAATTGGTGTCTTATACTGTGATGTAATGGGTGCAGGACCCTCTCTAGCTCTGCTCTACTAGGCATGGGGCTGGTGGTGGCTTGTTCCTTCTTAGAAGGGGGTGGCCAGGGGCCATAGATATCCTGTTATTTACACACATTTGGTCTAGCTAGCAGACAGGCAGCTACCCAGAGAAATTAGTCTGGGAATAATCCTGCTGGATCTCCCGGCACTTCTTCCCTGAGTCTGTCTCAGGGGGCCACATGTGAGCCTCAAGTTGCCCTGAGGCCTCCAGCATCTCTCCTCTCCAAACACACCTCCAAACATTGGGTTCTGGAGATGCATAGTCTCTGGCTCCCTTGGGTGCAGACAAATTTCTACACAAATGTCCTTTCCATTCTGAGTTCCCATTCTGGGAATCCTGCTCTACCAATCTAGCTCACCAGAGGAAACAGGACTGAGGTGGACAGTTGTGGCAGTCTGGCCCCATTTTTTTTTTGTTCCAGAAATTTACTCAGGGGCACTCGACCACTGAGCCACATCCCCAGCCCTATTTTGTATTATATTTAGAGACAGAGTCTCACTGCGTTGCTTAGTGCCTGGCTAATTTGCTGAGATTGGCTTTGAACTCTTGATCCTCTTGCCTCAGCCTCCTGAGCTGAACTGAGCATGTGCCAGCACTGTGCCAGGCCCTGGGTTTGTTTTATCAGCTTTTCCACTGCTGTGATAAAAAGATATGAGAAGAACAATTAGAAGAGAAAATGTTTATTTGGGGGCTCTCGGTTTCAGAGATGTCAGTCCACAGGTAACCAACTCCATTGTTCTCTTGCTCTGTGCCCAAGGTGGGGCAGAACATCCTGTGTGGTGGAGAAAAGCAGCTCAGGTCATTGAACCAGAAAAGAGAGCAGAGGTGGAGTAGGGGAGGGAGAGCACAAAATAGCTCCACTTAAGGAGGACAAAATATAAACCAAAGGCAGCTACCAAGGACCCACCTCCTCCATCTGCTGCAGTCTGGCTGCAGCAAAATAACCGGGAGGTGACGAGCAACTTGTGTAGATTGATACAGCAGGAGTGGGAGCCGTTTATTGTAGGACAGGAGGGGTATATATACATTATTGAATACACAGCTTATCTTAATTAACATAAACTAGATACAGCAGTCAACCAATAAGGAATCTCCACACTTAATGGCTCTGGCGTTACTTCTCAAACCACTCCCTCTGGCAAAATGCCAAGCGCCATCTTGACTTGTTTACAGACTCTAACATCCATCCACCCCCTACCTGCCTATAGTTACCTCCCAGTTAATATCTATCAGAGGACTGATGCATTGATTAAGTTAAAATCTGCATGACCCAGTTATTTCCCCTCCAAAATTTCTTGCTTTGTTTCACACATGAGTTTTTTTTTTTTTTTTTTGGGGGGGGGGGGCAACTAATACCTAAACTATAACAAGCCTGAAAGCAGGACAATCTGCCATCAAGTCATAAGAGTGCAGTTTCCCCTACCTCTTCCTGATAGTGGGGATTGAAATCAGGGGTGCTATGACACTGAGCTACTACCAGTCCCCACCCCTTTTTATTTTTTGAGACAGGGTCTTGCTTGGAATCCCTACATCCATTAATTGGCTAAGGTGCCAGAACCTTAATAGGGTCCATAGGGTCAACAGGGAATGGAATTGAGAGCACCCATTGCATTCTGAGAAGCAAGGAGAACACTGACATAAAATAGATGATCAGCACAATATCAAAGATATCAGGAAGTGAAAATTAGAGATAATGATTCGTCCTTTGGGACTGCTGCAAAATGTCAGGGCATTTAGATAGACCCCAGTTTCCAGCACATCCTCTTCTCCATTTGCAGTCACACTTCTCTGTGTGGCCTCTGTTGATGTGGATTCTAATATTGAAGAACCATACACATCCCTGTTGTGAATTGCAAAGTACTACTTTTTTCCCATGTGTTGCACTCCATTGAAGGGTAACTTTGCATTTTCAGTATTTCAGGGAATATTTTAGTGAGTTTCTCCAAAGAAGACCTAGGCTAGGAAGTGTGACACAGATGTATTTTAGGGACACTGAAATGCCATTATTTAAAGTCTTTAATTTACTTTATTGCACTTTATTTCTCAGGAGGTACAGATAAGAAAAACTATCAGTAAGCAATGGAAAGGAATTATTTCCCCCAATTTTTTCTCATTTTCCTCCTCAACTATTTCTGGTATTGACATCAATAAGACCTCTCACTGGAAAGAGAAGGATTTATGTAATATTCTTTGCTTTTGCCAAGAGAATGGAGGCCCCGTAGGCATTGTCTTTTTGTTTGGTACCAGGGCAGGGGCACTTAGCCACATCCCCAGCAGCCCCCCCACACACACCTTTTTCTATTTTACTTAGAGACAGGGTCTCACTGAGTTGCTTAGAGCCTGGCTAAGTTGCTGAGGCTGGCTTTGAACACTTGATCCTCCTGTTTCAGCCTCCTGAGCCGCTGGGATTAGAGGCAAGCACCACTGTGCCCAACTCCTGATAGTGGGTTGGGTTGTGGCTTTCTTGCAAGGAAGAATTTGGAGTACAGTTCAATGACTCTTTATTAGCAATACAATAATCCAAAAACATTTTTACCTAATGTTTGGAGTATATATTTGACTGTGAAGCTCATTTGGTAGCCAAATCTCATGGGGATAAGTTGAGGCTATTGTTTTTAAAATCCCAGCTTACATGTACATGCATAGGAACGATTGGTTACTGGACACTGTTCTGTTTTATTCAGCAGAAGTACACATATACATGTAGAGAACCGTCTTGATTCGCATCCCATGGAGCTGCAGTGGATCGGCCACTTAAAGCTGGGCAAGTATCCATTATTGCTCCATCACTCTCAACACAGGGACTTTGAAGAAGCTTTGCTATAGTTGTGGTGGAGGACCTGGTTAAGCTGGAAGTCTGCACATGAGAGGTGGATGCTTAGTGGTGATGAGGACTGTGTGGGATGGACCCTGGGCAGGTGTGCTTTGTACTCACTCAGCCTGGAGTCCCTGAGCCAGAAACTTGGGATACCACTGGTCTGCTACAAATCCTTGTTGGCTGGCTCCTCTCTGGTTTTTAAGGAAGCAAAAGAGACTGTCCAAAGTGGGGGAAGACCCATATCATCACATGATTTGACCCTAGTTCACACAAGACCCAGGAGCCTGCGGTGGCACCTCAGGTGCTTTGGTCCTCAAAGATGAATGAGTGGGACTCCTGAGACTAGAACTGGCAGTTCCAAGCAAGGCAGTGAAGCCAGATTTAAAATTAGGTAGTCAGTGTAGTTAGGTAAATCGGGTCTAAATCGAGTGAAATCTAAAATGGAGGCCATGCGGAGAATGACTCAGGGAAAACATAGGACAACTCATGGAATAGTCCACCTCAAAGAAATGTTAATGAACAGCCCCCAGCAAAAAGGTGCTGATTCAGAAGTCCTTCCTGACCAGATTACTTCTTTGGCCCACCTGTGTCCCACCCCTCGGGCCTTCCAACCTACATTCCATCACCAAAACTATAAAAAGGGGAAACAACCGCACTTCCATGGATTCCACCTCTTGGGTCCCCTTCTTCCTCCGGGAGAAGTCTTTTCTGCTGTCCTTTAATAATCTTCTAATTTCTACTCTGACCTTGCCTCGGTGTGCTTCTTTGGTGTTATTCTTCAACATTGGGGAAGCAAGAACTCGTCACCGGTCAACAGCGGTTACAGCAGGAGGAGGGCTTGGCTATATCTTGGACAATGGTCCAAGCTGCCTGGAAACACCCCTTCACCAGGAATCTGGAGGCCACTGGCTTCAAATTCATTATAATGCCAAATTTTCCACCCAGGAGGGCTTCCCTCTGCCACCAGTGAACACAGGTCTGAAGAAGCATGGTCTGGAACTAAACATGCTCAGGAATGTGACAGCTTGTGCCTGTGTTTTTACATGTGATGACAAGTCTTTCACCCTAAAAAAGCACAACTAATGAAACCTCTTTGGGCCATCTAGCACCCAGCAAAAGGTTATAGAATTCTTAGGAAAATCAGTGTGCCATAACAAAATTCCTTTAGGTTATATTCCAACCAAGCAAAAAGCATGTGTTTTCTATTGCCAATATACTTCCCACTGCATTAATATTAACACTTGTGAAATCCAAAAGCACCTTGAAAAGATTCAAAACAGGCATGGAGGCTTTAACAAATATCCACAGGAGCACCCAGGAATAAATGACTGATTCACCAGATTATTCTCCTGGCTTCACTAGGGCATTACCTTTATTTTCTGGGCTACTTAAATTTTTTGAGGAATGTCCATTTTACTGATCTGATTTGTGATTTATGTCATAATGAAATGGATTTCAAACTGCTGCAATAAAAGAGTTGCAAAAGGAGCTCAAGTTGTGGTGTTATAGCTACAGTCCATGATGATCCCCAAACCTACCTTGTTTTAGCACCCACAGGTTTCACTCAATTGCATACAGTTTCAGGCTAGGAGGGGTCCCAGCACCTTTCAGCCCAACTCTTGGAACCAGCCTTCCTAAGCTTCTCAACTGAGCATGCACAGGAAACTGTCCACCCTCTACTTGTCACAAGTCATACCTGCATACCTGAGGTCTTCCAAGTAAGTGTTTCCCCAGCCTTCCTTGTTTACGGGACACAAGTCACCGGTTTGGGATCATCCCCAGCGTGCCCCTTGCTTACTACAAGTAGTAGCCCTTTCCTAGGCCTTCTGCCTGTGCTGATTGGCTTTGCAGTCACCAAGGGGTGATCTCTTGGGGTTCGGTTACCCTTCTCCCACAAAAACACACAGGAGGCGAAAACACAACCTGTGATGGAAAAACTGAGCCCAGTCCTCTCAGTGAACACCTCCTCAATGAAAAGTAGCCCTGGGAAAATTGCGGTGCTAGGACCAAGAAAGCAGCTGCACAGGAAACCACCAGGTCTCCTGAGGGAGACACGGTTTGGGGGCGCTTGGCTCAGAATGGCAACCTGGAAATCCACTGGGCACTGCTGCCCCAAGGGCTGGTGAGAAACCCCGCTCCCTGTAGGGCTAGGAGCAGTGCTGGCACCAGAACTTGGCTGCAGGCACACTAGCCTTGCGGAGGCGGAGCCCTGCTTCCCAGCTGTTTTAGTCAGCTTTCTTGGCTACTGTGACTAAAAGGAGTCAACCAGCACAATTATAGAAGGAAGAGTTTATTTAAGGCCTCACTGTTTCAGAGGTCTTGTCCATGGAAGGCCAGCCTCATTCCTTTGGGCTTAGGGCAGGCAGAACAGGGAAGCAGCTCAAGTGGTGGTCCCCAGCAGGAAGTGGGGGGACTCCACCAGCCAGATAGGGACCTATACCCCATAGCCACGCCCCCAGTAAATGGCTTCCTCTGGCCACACCTCACCGGCTTCCAGTTACCACCCAGTTAATCCCGTCAGGGATTCATTCATTGATTAAATTAAGGCTAATAAAGCCAAATCATTTCTCCTCCAAACCTTGCATTGTCTCACATGTGAGCTTTTGGGGCACAGCACACCTAAACCATCACACTGGCTCCTGGAGGAACAAGTCAGGTTGTCATAGGGACAAATGAGGCAAGGCACCAAAGACAGCAGGAAATAGTTTTATTTGGCTGCAGCCAGGTTCAGAGGGTACAAGCTTTGCTGTAATCAATCAATCCCCTGAACCCCGAGTTCAGGGAGTTTCAGAGTTTTATACCCAGTGTGTAAGGGGAGGGGCTCAGAAGTTCAAAATCTGCAAAAGTTCACATAAAAGCAGCTTTTTCTTTCACTGTTCTGGTCAAGTTAACTCTTCAAGGACAACACCTGAGAAGGGGAGAGCTTCTTCTCCCCTTTCTTTCCTCCCCCTGCCAGCTGTTACCATGGAGCCCATTTGTAACTTATCTTAAAAATGTAGACATCTCTGTGAAGCCCAGCTCAAGGCCAGAGGCCTTGTTTGCACATTTCTTCAAAGTACTATACTGTATAGGTTTGTGAAAACTAGTAAGGGGGTGTCCAGCACCTGGAGTGCTGGTATCTTCTCAGCCAGTGGCCAAGTAAACAGGGTGACAGGAAAATAGGAAGTTTATCTACATTGGACTCTTTTGCAGAGACTCTTTTGCTGACAGTCCCAAAATCAGCCATGGTGAAGAGGGCTTTTCTGTGCAGAAAGGGGTGCCCTTCAAGGAGGCACAAAGCTCCTGGGCGACACTGAGGGAATCCCTAGGACAAGCATAACATTTACGTAAGTACAAAAAAGTAATAAAATTATTAAAAGCCAACACGAAAACACTACAAAACGCACGGCAAAATTTACCAAAAGAAAAATTTCTTCAAAATGAACAAAACAGAGAGCCCTACAAGGAAACTGCAAACCATGGTTTGTTGCATGGTGTCATCTTGGATTGTGATATTCCCGTGGGATGTATCTGAGACCTTTTCTGCCTAAACCTATATTTTCTAAGATTAAAAAGACAGAGATATTGGCGATGCCTAAAAGTCCCAATAGCCGGTGTTCCCTGGGTTCTACGTGAATAAAAAAGTCACAGGCAGCTGCATGCCGCTGAGATAAGGGAACTGGTGCAACCCAGAGAAATGGCTTTGGTGGCCACATCGCGTTTCCCAGGGAGGTACAAACCCGAACTTAGTCAAAGCAGAGCCCTCCATTGCAAAACCAAACTTGTTAGGAAAAAGAAACTGCGGATAGTGCTAAAGTGACAATTGTTGAACTGGCCTTTCAGAAAAATGGCATTCGCCAGTACCCACGTTTGTACCCGACGTAACCATCACCCACAAAGCTGAAATGGAGTTTGCTCTCACCAATCCGGAACTTGCTTCCACTTAAATGACAGGCGCTGCTGCTAAACCCGAGTTCTAAAAATCGGAGGCTGGAATAAACACTAAGAAATGGCCAATCCCGGACTTGCTCCGACGAAGCGATCGCCCTCTGGTGTTAATTCTCAGCTCGCCAGGGACAAGCGGGGACTCCAAGGATCTGGAAACCCAAGGAGGAACCCCAGGAAGCGCTTTGGCTTCTAGCTTAGCCTCCAATCAGGACGCTTCTGGTACTGGGGCGGACAAGGAATGGAAATCACAGGCGCCTCTAAATCGAAGCTTGCTAAGCCAATAAACGCAGGACGCAGGGAGGACAGGGATCCTGCGACAGAGATGAAGCCGCCACCGAAACAAAACTCGGTTCTTTGGCGGCCAAAGAGAGGAGAGCGCTGGGAAGACTGATCTGGGAAAGAAAAAGCGCAGGCGCCGCTATAGCCAAAGGGCTGGGGAACACAGGCGCGGTGGCCCTGCCAGCCGGGCTGCCACTAAGGAACTCTGATCCGGGCAACCGCGGAAACTGCACTTTAGGACCCATCAGAGCTATGTATTCGGCGGTGCCACCGAGAAAACGCGCCAACGGAGCAACTAGCTGAGCCGAGACCAAGAGAAAGTAGGCGGGAGAGAATGGTGTGCTGGGATTCCGAAAAGGACCTCAACTAGCTATTTGCTGCCAGCGACAAACTTCCACTTTGGCGCCAACCTTCCACTTTGGCGCCAACCTTCCACTTTGGCGCCAACCACGGTGCTGTTATCTAGAATCTGGCGACGCAAAGAAAGGAGACTTAGTGCCACCCAGGCTTGGTGCGAATATGTGCTGTGACGGGAAAACTGTCGGGGGCGCGCTGCTGGTCAGAGAGCAAATAGGAACGCCCAGAACGACAACCTGGGAAAGGCTGCACCAACCGGCCTAGGACTGAGAAAGGGAACGCCCAGAGTGCGGAGAAATGTTCTCTCCGTGCAACTAAAGGCAGTGCTAAGGTGAAAAGCAGGCTCCTTTCCTTTTGGGTAAGGCGCTAGTGATCTGCGATTCCAGTTGCTGGTGTCAAAATCCAAAATCCTGCAAAATCCAAACCCAGTTTATGGCTTTACCAAAGCCAAAGCCATTACTTCTGGCTCCATCAGCGGTGCAGCAGGTAAATTTACACCAGATGTGAGAAGTTAGCAGGAATGTTGGTGAGTCAATGCTGCTAGTGAGATTTCCATTCCAGCTGGCTGTCCCCAAACCTGCACTTCCAACATAACCAAACCTTTCTTTTTCTTGGCCAAGTCTGGGTCCCCAATTACTGAAGTCTCCAGCTACTGACCCAGAGGGCTGCACGTGGTGAGAGCAGGCTGAGTATCACCCAAGGCGGGCATGCATCAGGCTGGTCTAAGGGAAAAGTAGGGCCTCCAGGTCACCAACAGCTGTGCTAGCAGGAAGCAGTGCTGGGTCCTCCTTGCATGCCAGCCCTCTGTCTTGGTCTGGGTTCCCTTTTCTTTTATATACATCTCAGAGCTTTTAAGGCAAATCAGATAAATGCATCCCTTTGGGACAGGAAACTCTGCCCCCCTGCTGGGAGCCATTAGCCAAGTAGGTATGACAATTTCCTTGCCAGCGTACCCCATGTTGCTGACATGTTGCAGCGACATTGAATGTAGGTGACCTTGCTCAAGGACCAAGGCAGATTAGGGTGTTCCCGGTTTTAAGATAATCGTGTTTAGGGCGTTCCCAGTTTAGGTTCCAGGTTTAAGGTTTAAGATTATTCCTGCTGGGAATAGGGCGTATCCTGCTGCCTGAGTTCCCCTTGAGTTCTGACGGGATTCAGACAGTATATTCTTTGGGAGATAGAAGCCCAGTGGAGGTGGATTTGGGCAGAGAACGTGGATTTGGGCAGAGAACGTGGATTTCCCCAGAACGTGATTGTAGACGGCTGGTGTGAGTTCGGGAATAAAGAGTTGCTGTTTGAATCTACAAGCTGTGTGGTGGCTCGTGATTGTGTGCCCAGCCAGACTGCGGCATTTGTGCCCAGCCAGACTGTGGCATTTGGCGGCCCATGTGGGGAACTTCTGAAGCTTAGAGGTAAGTGAAATTGCTCGCCCCTGAAGAAGAGCGAAAGAATGGGTGACCATTTCAAAAAACAATATGTTCTCGTTTTGATTTATTTTGTTTTTATTTCAAGTTGCCTGTTCCTAGAACTTTCTCAGGCAAACTGGGAAAAATGGTTGACTCAAGGTTTGAAGTTGTTCGCCTCCAAGCAAGAGAAATTGTTAGAGGAAGAAGGCACCACAGTGAGACCAAGAACAATTAGGGCATATGTTGATACAATACAAAAATGTAGCCCATGGCTTTTTAAAGATGAGTTATTAAGTATATTAATGGGACCATCATGGTATCCTGTAGAAGGATTTTTCTTCAACAAGAAAGAGATGGCTAGTTCTGTTTACTACATTTGTCTAAGATCTTGGTTTTTACAGACATCTGATTAATTTACAAAGCTAAAGTGTTAAAATATCAACCACTAAATATGAAATCAAATACTCTTTACTTAATTTCCATAAGGTAATATATTTAAACATTATGTGTGTTTTCATAAATTGGTAAATGGAAAAATGTTTAATATTGCTTTGTGTCTGTGTCTTTGCTGAAATAAGGTTACTAAGTGTTAAGATTCTATCGTGTAATTTATATACAAAGAGTAGAAAAATTTTCAGTTGGGTTTCAATTATAGTATTATAGTATCATAAAAACATGAAAGTCTTTCATCTTATTAAAGTGGAGTAATTTGTCTAAATCAGAAATTTTATAAGAGTTGTTTCAAAATGTGAATTTATAAAAAGGGTTAACGGTTAAAAAAGAGATAGAAAAAGATTCAAGATGTGAAAATATATTTTAATATAAAAGGTTAAAGGAAAAAGAAATGTTTCTAGATGAGATAATCTCTGTGTGGTAAAGTAAAAAGTTGTAAAATGCCGTTTAAAAAGATTTTGAGGAAACTAGACTTACTTTAAAAGCTTGAGAAAGGAAGAAAGAAGAAAAAGGTATTTGTACATGGCAGATTGAGACAAAGCTTCTCAATGGAGTTAAAAAAAAAAAGCCTTTGGTTGAAGGGCAGCCATGCAAACTAACATTAAAGCGATTTAAACAGAATCTAAGCCTTGTTTAAAAGAGTGAAGCTGTAGGTGGTGAAAAAGTACATTTAAAAGTACAGTATAGATGATAATTAAAAGGCTTTAAAAGGTTAAATTGAAGGTGGTCGAGATACCTTCATGGCGGAAAAAAGATTGCTTTATTGCATCATTCGAAGCCTAATTAATCTTAAAGGCATTACTTTAAAAAAAATGGGAAGATAATAGGATAAAAGATATTTAGATAAAGAAGATTAAAAATTTAAAGTGAAAAACTTTAAAGACAGAAGTATAGAAAGTTAAAAACAAAAAAGATAGAAAAGATGTAGAAAGATAAAAAAATGTAGGAAGACAAAAATTTTAAACCCACAAAATAGGAAGAAAAAAAAAAACTAGGAGGAAAATAAGCAACTAAGGGTAAATATACAAACCTTAGGGGAAAAATAAAACTAGAAGATAGAAATAAGATAAAACATGGTTGAAAATGTCAAGTAAGGTATTTCAGATAGAAAAATGCAAAAAGCTAGACAACTATTAGATACAGACATATACTTATTAAAGCAAAAAGAGGGAATTGGAAAGTACATTTAAAAGTACAGTATAGATGATAATTGGAAGGCTTTAAAAGGTTAAATTGAAGGTGGTTAAGATGCCTTCATGACAGAGGAAAGATTGCATCATTCGAAGCCTAGTTAATCTTAAAAATATTACTTAAAAGATAATAAGATAAAAGCAATTTGGAGAAAGAATATTAGAAATCTGAAGTGAAAAACCTTGAAGACAGAAGTACAAAAAGGTGAAAAAAAAGATAGAAAAGATGTAAGAAGATAGAAAAGATGTAGGAAGACAAAAATTTTAAACCCACAAAATAGGAAACAAAAGAAAACTAGGAGGAAAAAAAAGCAACTAAGGGTGAATGTACAAACCTTAGGGAAAAAAAAACTTAAAGATAGAAATAAGATAGAAAATGGTTGAAAATGTCAAGTAAAGGTATTTCAGATAGAAAATGCAAAAAGCTAAGACAACTATTAGATACAGACATTCAAGATAGAAAAAGGTAGAAGAGAAAAGTTTAAAGTCAAATATTGGATAAAATAGAAGAACAAGGAGATTATTAGTAATTTTTTCAAAAAGCCCATCAACTTTAATTTCTGGTGGTGCAGAAAATTAGAAGTCTCAGATGAGGATGTTAAAATTTATAGACAAGAGCCAATTTAGAAAACGTTAAACTAAAAGAAAATTGGTTTAAAACCACATCAAAAATTAAAAGGACTAAAGTAATTCTAAAAACTAAGGCAAAATGCTTTTGAAAGACTTAAATTTAAAAGGATCTTTAAATTTCCAAAGGATGCATATAGAATATTTTGGAACATCATCCCTGAAGAAAAATCAGTTAATATTTTACTTAACAGGAATCCCATACAATCCACAGGGATAAGGCATAGTTGAAAGAGCTCATCAAACTATTAAAATGTACTTATTAAAGCAAAAAGAGGGAATTGGAAAGGGGTATATATCCCCCAAGGATAAACTTAAAATAACCCTTTTTACTCTAAACTTTTTAAATTTGGATTCATCAGGACTTAGTGCTGCGGAAAGGCATATGTATCCAAAAAACATACATAAGCCTAAGGTACTTTAGAAGGATATTCTAACAGGACAATGGAAAGGTCCTGACCCAGTGATTGTCTGGAGTCGGGGGTCTGTTTGTGTTTTTCCACAGGGAGAACAGCAGCCCATTTGGATTCCAGAGAGATTAACTAAAACAGTCTCTACAGATCGAAAAGAAGATGATTTGACTCAAATCCATAACAGCTGATATCCAGAACTCCAGCTTGGCCATTCTTACATCTGCGACAGTGATTAACCAGGATGCTTTTTTCAATAGCTATTTTATTATTGCATTTTTCCACATCATAAGGTTCTATTTTTATTTTTTGAGCTCATACAAACCTAGGTTAATGTTTTTCTGATCAGTTTTATTTTTTGACGGTGGAGTTTTTAAACATTGCAATGGAGATTTCACCTAGGTAAAGCTACAAGGCCTTTACTATTTTCTTATGTGTTGTACGTTTGTGTACACTCTTGTGTTTTGTGTTGTATGTCTGTATGTGCGTATGTCCATATTTCTTATATGAGGAGCGCTCATGAAAAAATGGATCCGAATTATTATTTTTATTCACGTGATTTAAATGGTTTAAATTAGGTAAACAGCTGTTAAAGATTGTTTTTAAAGGTGGTTAACAGATCTGTTTGTTTATTAATTTAAATTAGGTAAACAGCTGTTAAGGATTGTTTTTAAAGTAGGTTAACAGATCTGTTTGTTTACTTTCACCTTTCCTTTTCATTATATTTAATAATTCTTTTCAGGATAATGTCTCTTTAGCATCATTGCCAGAATTCCTATCTCCATCCCAGTGCCAGTGAAGAACTCAACAAGTAATGCTCAATCAAAGAGTCAACTTACTTTGGGAGGAAACGGATTTTGGGAGGAAATGGACATATTGATAGATTCCTCTGCTTTGAACTGCTTGCAGAACTTGCCTGGACTATGTAACTATCGTTTGGTGCAGCGAATTGTGGTAATGCTGGCATATCTTTGCTGATGGTGTCACTAGTGATGCAATTTTTATTTCCTTGCCAGCGCACCCCATGTTAATTGTGGTAGTGCTGACATATCTTTGCTGATGGTGTCACCAGTGATGCAATTTTTTCCCAAGGAGCCGTCAATTGGCTTGGTGTCGTGGCATTTCTGTATCCTCCTCCCTTCTGCTAGTGATGGTCTAAAATTTGGGGGCCAATGGCTTATGCTGGACCGGTAGTCAGTGACGGGTATGATCCAATTGCAGTGGTATCAACCTAAGACAGGAGGCTGACGCCTAAAGGTCAGTTTTCCGATGACGGGTAAGAACCATATGTTGAATTGGACAACCTACCAGGCACGGTCCATAAGCCACATTAACCTCACTCCCCCACTGGCACCAAGGCCAAATTTGGGGGCCAACAGAGGTGAGGCAAAGAACCTCACCCCCCCACTGGTGCATAGACCTATCCACAAGTATGGCTGTATGCTGGACCGGTAGTCAGTGACGGGTATGATTCAATTGCAGTGGTATCAACCTAAGACAGGAGGCTGACGCCTAAAGGTCAGTTTTCCGATGACGGCTAAGAACCATATGTTGAATTGGACAACCTACCAGGCACGGTCCTTAAGCCACATTGCTTGTTGTTTAATTAATCAGAAGGGGGGAGATGCTGGGAGCCATTAGCCAAGTAGGTATGACAATTTCCTTGCCAGCATACCCCATGTTGCTGACATGTTGCAGCGACATTGAATGTAGGTGACCTTGCTCAAGGACCAAGGCAGATTAGGGTGTTCCCGGTTTTAAGATAATCGTGTTTAGGGCGTTCCCAGTTTAGGTTCCAGGTTTAAGGTTTAAGATTATTCCTGCTGGGAATAGGGCGTATCCTGCTGCCTGAGTTCCCCTTGAGTTCTGACGGGATTCAGACAGTATATTCTTTGGGAGATAGAAGCCCAGTGGAGGTGGATTTGGGCAGAGAACGTGGATTTGGGCAGAGAACGTGGATTTCCCCAGAACGTGATTGTAGACGGCTGGTGTGAGTTCGGGAATAAAGAGTTGCTGTTTGAATCTACAAGCTGTGTGGTGGCTCGTGATTGTGTGCCCAGCCAGACTGCGGCATTTGTGCCCAGCCAGACTGTGGCACCCCCCCAAACCTTCAAAGGAGGGCTCCCTAATTACTTAGCTGGGGTTCTGTCAAATTAACATTTTAAATGAGTCATTGATGGCTTCACTGTCTTTGAGGTGTTGCAGTGGGGGCAAAGTTTGAAGTACTTGAACCCTCCCTTTCCACTCACTTTTCAAGTAAGACTGATGCCTCTGAATTACTTTTTTCTACAAAGTATGGAGGTGCCACTGCACAGAAGGAAATTGCTCTGTCCCATGACTTTTTATGCTTCCCTCAAACAGCTGCACTACTGGAAGGGATGCCCACGGAGATTGCAGACTCCACCATGTGCATCTCCAGCAGCCCTTAGGATCTCCCACACTCCTCTGGCTGATTCCATCAAATCAATTCCATCATTTTCCCAGATGAACCTCAGCTGTTTGCAGGAGGGGACAGGTGCCCCAGAGAGGTAAGGGGACCCCTTTTGGACCCTCATCTCACCTACTCTCAAGCTGGCTACTACAGTCTTCCCCCACTATCCTACCAGTTCCTCCCCTAGCCAAAACCCTCTCTGGTACTTGAAGCATCTCCAATTGCCTCCTTTGCTGTGGGTCTGGAGAATGAAGGAAGAAGTGCCTTGTCCCCACAGGAAAAGTTACAGCCCCCTTATTAGGACCAAGAGGCCAGGGCAGAGAGCTGTTTAAAGCAAAACTGGCGACCCATCAGTCCTATCTCCCACTCACCCACCTTGCCTACTTCATTCATTCATTCATTCATTCATTCACACTTTGCAGTACTGCAGATTGAACCCAGGTACTTGAGGCATGCTGGGCAAGTGCTACACCACTGAGCTAAACCCCCAACACTTCCCCTCCACCCTAGCCTTGTATCTTAGCAGAAATGTTGGAAATTAGCACGCCTAGTGGTAAGGGTGACCAACTCCAGTTTAGGAATCTAAAGAGGAGTCTGATAGGAGTTACTCCCCTGAAGAAGTGTGCATCAGAGCTACTTCAGGTCTTCAAATTCAGTCTAATTCCAGTGTGGTGTGTGCGTGTGAGAATGGCCGGAGACTGGTCATGGGAATGGCATATTCCCCATGAGGAGACCCTAAGTCTTTTTCAGTCTGAAATTGGCTACATTCTGGGCAGGCTGGCAATATCAGGTGTATAGGTGCCAGGCCATGGTTTCAACCCCCCAGGGCCAGTTGTGGGGCACAGATAAACATGTGATGTGGAGCCTTTCACCGTCTCTGTCCTCGTTTGTCATTGGAAAGAGGAAACAAAGTGTAAAGAGAGAGAGATATGTCTGTAAAATGTCATTAAGGAAACCTTCACCAAACCAAGATATGCAGAACCACAAGAAGACTTGTTAGGATATTATTGGCTGAAAAAAGGTGAAACACAACAAACTTTCTCTAACATTTGAGGCAAAAATGCAGAAAGGAAGTTTGGAACCACAGCAATGTGCACAGGTGAACCTTGTGGGAAGTATGGACATGGTTCAGAAGCTATGCAATAATGTCTTAGAAAGATAGTAATAATACATGTCCATGCTTTCCAGGAAAACAAAGAAAATCTTTTCCTCTGCCTTGGGAGGTTCAATGGCCTTGGTTGGGACTGTGAAATAAAATGGAAACAGCTGAACAGAACCAAAGGCATAACAGATTTATGAATTTTAAGTTTTGTGTATACGGAGGCATCACAGAAAGAACTAATTACTCCAAAGGAGTGGTGAAATTGGAGAACTTATAATTACCTTAATAGGGAATTAAGATAGTTTGTAGAGAATGTCTGTTTGAGTGTGGTGGCAAATTCTCTTATCAGAGGGAGATGTAATTGTTTCTCGGTGAGTACTAATAATGATCAAGGTATTTGGGAAAGCCCTATTTTTAGGTATAAAGAGATATTTCAGAAACTCAAATGCCTTCAGTTCAAAATAATCCTTATGCCAAAGTGGCATATATTGAGGGTGACTTTCTTTCATAATTCCCTTTATTAGGAAAACTCCTAATTGTAACAATTGTTTTTAATTTGGTTCCTGTCACTATAACAGAATCTCAGAAACCAGGCAACTTATTAAGAAAATAAAAACATTTTCTATGGGTTCTGGAGTCAGGGAGGTCAAAGAACATGGTGCAGGCAACTGAAAAGGACCTTTGTGCTACCTTGTCTTATGATGGAAAGGCACAGGAACATGTGTGTGAAGACCCACTATTAAAAGCCCTTTCATAAAGGGCACTGAAGCCACTCATGGAGGCAGAGCCCTGCTGGCCTAATCACATTTTTAAAGCCCCACCTTCCAGATACTGATCCATGGGAGATTCAGTTCCTATGAATTAGCTTTCAGGAATACATTCAAACCATAGCAAGGATCTCCACCCCCTTCTTTCAAATGTCAATTTGAGGCTCAATACTGAGGTAACAGTGATCATCCCTGGGCCTGGTATTTCAGGTGAAGACAAAGACCATGGTGACTAATAAACAGCAATAAAAGAGAACATTCCCCAGGGTCAGTAACACTGAGATACAAAGTGCACAATTCTTCCTATTGCCTCTTGTCTCAATAGAGAACTCCACTGTGTCACCTTATTCACCAGCCAAAAAGAGAGCATCTTCCATTGGTCTCCTGGATTGAAAATTCCCCCTTCCACCTGGCCATTTAGTGTCCGTTTTGCATCCTTGTTGCATCTCAAACGAGTTTGCTTTGAGATGCTCTCTAGAAAAGATGGAGGGATTTTAAGTACCCTGAGTCCCTAGTCCCTGCAGGGTGAAGGGGAGCTCCCTGAGTAGCACTCCCAATACACTTATGGAAGATTTCTTCCTGATCCTTCCACATAGTGTCTGCTTCCTGGTGCTACTTTTATTTTGGGTACAGTAGTTTCTAATAATCTAGGGCTGTATTCAGCTACTGATTCCAGGAGCTCACCCAGCTCTGGGTTATAACTGTGTGTCTCTCCTGTGAAAGGAAAGCAGCAGTGCATGAGAACAGCATGAACCTGGGCCTAGTTGAGTTCAGATTACACAAGGCAACTTGAGATTGTGAATGTTATGACATTAATGTGAACCACTAGGAACCTAGTGAGAATTTCTTCTTTCACCAAACTTTGATGTGAGTCTTAGAGCACTTGCCTGAGGAACATGTACTGAGGACAGTGAATACAGACATCATTCCCCCTAGAAAGGGGAATGCGTACATAGAGGGTGATATTAAACAAAACCCCTTTAAACTGAAGGTTCCCTGAAATCCCTGTCCACATTGGGCCATGCCAGATGCTAGCCAGAAAAGGGGCAGGTCCTAAGGTAAGTTCCACAACTACCAGCAGCAAGGGTAGAGTGTGACTGGAAATATGTATACCAGGCCTAAGAGCCAAAAGTATTCTTAACATGAAAATGTGAGGAAGGAAAGCATAAATCAGTTTACATTTAGCTTACATTGGCTATGGATAAGAGAGGCATTACAATGCAAAATGGGGAAATTTGGGGACTAGTGGGACAGTTCACTTGTTGTTTCTGGATTGGTCAGAGTTCATAGTCCAGAAAGTTCACACATAAGCTAGAAAGCTAGATGTGGTAGCTCTGGTAAACTGCCACATGGGGTTATAAGTGAAAATTTCAAAATATATTCAGGAATGTGGGTCATATCTGTTACTGTGACACTAAGCAGTGAACTCATTGAAAATCTCTCTCTCT
Source organism: Marmota flaviventris (assembly GCF_047511675.1). NCBI lineage: Eukaryota > Metazoa > Chordata > Mammalia > Rodentia > Sciuridae > Marmota > Marmota flaviventris. The sequence continues at coordinate 72,207 of NW_027288124.1, read as the reverse complement.
CTCTCTCTCTCTCTCTCTCTCTCTCTCTCTCTCTTCTCTATCACTATATCTCTATCTATCTCTCTCTCTCTCCATGCCCTGGTCTTGAAATTTGGAATATCTCAGTTTTTTTTTTTTTTTTTTAACTAGTGATAAGTAATATGGCATGAAGTGGTCAGTCTCTGGATAGAATTAGAGTTAGGATTATGGTGAAGGAGGTAGGGAAGTTCAAAGGGAGAATAGGAAAAAGGATGCCAATAAAAAAGAATGAGAGAGGGAGGGAGGGAACATTCATCCTAGATTTCTGAGTTTCTGTTAACATTTCTGGGTATCATTATTCAACACAGGGAATTCACAAGGAGGGTAGGCTTAGTGTTGAGTTGTCTGAGTGCATCCAGTGCATGTGTTCAGAACAGAAAAAGGAATCCACTATTGGAGTATTAGAGCTTGAGTTGGGGGAATAGATTCATGTGGGGGATAGATTTACTCTCCTGCTTGGTATTTCAGGACAAGGGACTGGATGGGCCCTTCGCAAGTGAATGTATGGCATGAGAAGGATGCAGATACAGGTCCCCAGTGAACTCAAACTGTTAAAAGGTGAATGTGTTACCACATCCAAGTCCATGTACTCACCCCTGGTAAGCAAATACTTGGAAATCAACAGTTCAGAAACAATCAGGTTTACTTAAGGGTTGGCACCCTGAGAAGGTGGGGTGTGAACATCATTCCCAGAAAGACCACCTCAGGGAACTCAGGTGCATGCATGGGGTCGTAAAGGGAGGGAAATGAGGTGTAGCAAGCAATGGGCAGGAAGAAGGTGTGATGGGGATGATCTTCAACCAGGGCATCTGTCTGCTTCACCGTTTTTCCTCCTCAGAACGTTCCAACCAACATGAATCTCCTGGGAATAGTTCTATATTTCTTTAGCCACAATGATTATTTTTCTGCAAGTTAAATCTCACAGCAATTTTCATGCTTTGTGTTAACTGATGCACAGAAGTGAAGACTTAGGAGGTGCATTCCACATTCTGATGTAATCTGAAGGTCACCAAATGATTTAGGTTTCGTCAATCTAAAGAAAGGCTACGTAGCAGTGAACATAGTGGGAAGTTGGGTGCAACCTTTCTTTAGAATTTAGAATACTTGGCAAAGGGAAGGGAAGGAAACTTACCAAGGAACAACTCACATGACAGAGGCTACATTGATGAACATTGAGGAAAAACTGTACTTGTTTTACTTTTTCTATAACTAAGTAGGCCTTTCCTCAGACAAAATTTTACAGTTTGAAAGAAACTGAACAATATGCATAAAATCTATTTAAAAATTACAAACAAAGAAATGTTTTAGAGTATATTCTAGTTTGTTTTAATGATTTATCCTCACATAGGAGGGCAAACTACACTTTGACAACGTAAGTAGGATGGCAGTGGGGGTAGTATTTTAAAGGGAAATGTAAGAAATGAACCTAAATTTAGAATATATCTATACTTCAAACCCAAATGTTAACTTTTTGGCCAGTGTACATCTTTCGTGTTTTTCCGCCGGTACATTCTCTCTCTCTCTCTCTCTCTCTCTCTCTCTCTCTCTCACACACACACACACACACACACACCACACACCTACAAGCTGAAAATGATCACTATCCAAACATTTAAATTGGGCAATAGCTGGCAATAAGGCATTAGAAATAAAATATTATGAATCCAAATCAGGACATATGAAATTGGTGAACAAAATCTCACGATATGGTTACAACTTATTAAGTGATGGAAAGGTAGTGAAACAATGGAATGTATCTCAGAGTTCCACTTGTTTTATATGCATGAATATTTTGAAAATAAACAGCTCCTCAAAAGCTTCTCAGAATGTGAGAAGTACTAGTTCACCCTCCAGCTCCCCCAAGATAGATACTCAGGCACTTTGGGGACCAGGCCACAAGCCCGCCTGCCTCAGTCACCCACCTTTGGTCTCTGAGATCTTCACCATTTTCCCCAGAGACCCTCAGCGGGAGATAGGATGTTCCAGTAACACTTCTGTGTTTGTTCAGACAGTATGTGACAAGTTTCTTTTTCACTTTGCTTCCTGCCTTTTTCTGTGGCCTGCCCAATAAAAGGGTCCACCAAATGTGAACTCCTGCCACAAGTGTTCCTCCTTAAGCTGGAGGCTCAAGATGCAGGCCTGCACTGGGGAGTCCTAGGGACTCAGAGTAAGAGCTTAAGTCAGGAGCCAAAAGTTCAGGGTTTAAAGCAAAAGAAGAGAGTACACACTGAACTGCTTGGCAGTTATGGAATCCTTGCCTCATTGCCCTCATGGCAGAAACTGTGTCTAAGCTACGCTGAGGAGAGCCCATTTGAGAGGCTTTAGAATTCACCTTGCTTCAGCCTGGAATGAATAGGCGACCAACCAGAACCGACTCATCCACCAGATGGATGGGGCCTCATATTACTTTTGAAGCCACATGCAAGTAGATATAATTTCATTCAAAAGCCACAAAGAGGAGAGGGGTAAAAATAAAGGGGGGGGGGGACAAAAACTCCAAGTTCAAAGAAAATGTTTCATATGGTGTAAAATTTTTAACATTGCCTTTAAGCCAACACAGCCATAAGATATGATTTTTCTCTTATGGAGGAAAGGACTGATGAAGGTAAAAGCGGGGCTAGGGTCATGTACGTACGGATGCGACCCTGCCAGTCAGAGCGAGGGCACCATCACCCAGCGTCAGGGGTGTGCATGCAGGCGCACAGGAGCAGGAGTAGGCAGAGGGGCAGAGAAGAGGGCCCGTACCTGCACCTGCGCCTGCGCCTTCAGTGTCTCTGCCTTTAGCTTCCAGGAAGGGCCTCCCGCATTTTAATTCATCTCATGAAAAGAATCCAGAAAATCAACTTCAAATCATTGCGTTAAACATTGATTTGATTTTTTTTTTTTGGCCACGTTCCCAAGAGAATGTTCCGAAATGTATGATGTTTGTTTACAGTTGTGTGCGTTTGAGAATTTCTTTGTGGATGCGAAAGGAATATCCCTGTGGATGAGTAGGTTGGAGAGCGCCAGTGAGGGTCCTCCAGAGGACTGAACCAGGAAAGCTCCTTTCTTGACTGGCGGGAGCATGAGCAAGCAGCCCTGTCAGGGGAGCAGGAAGCCAGTGTAGGCTGGGAGCCAAAGGAGCAGGTGGCACTCTGAGCGGCCATGCAGGGTAGAACTGGGGAGAGGGCACTGTGAATCGGACAGCCCTGTCTGTCCAGTGTCCTGGATTCTGTTCATGCAGGCGGTGGTGACAAGCAGGATCAGAAGTCGCACTTACTTAACAGCTCTGAGCCTCAGAGACATGCAGCAGATGGCAGCCCTGTGAACCTGGCCTGGGAAAACACTGGAACTTGGGGCCTGCACCTTCAGAGTGGCGTTTCTGGCATCTACCAGTTGTGCAGCCTCTACCACTTTAGACTGAAGAATGACACGTGGTAGGGACAGATCCATCGCTGATTCTGACCCGTGAGAGAAGGTCTCTTCTCCCTCTGGTGGGTCAGGAAACTAGTCCAGAACTTAGCTCATGTGCATGTGTCTAAAGAGGCAAGTGCAATTGTTGGTCCTAAAGTCAGCCTCAAATTTTGAGCAACAGTGGAAGTGGGTTTAGGGTGGAAGTAGGGTCTGGTTCAGATTGAAGCCTTTCACTTGAAAAACTTCCTTTCTGAATTGATCTGTGTAGCAGCTCTTTGGTCTTCAGTTTCAAGGTCCACTCTTCCTGTTCTCTGCCTACCCCTCAAGCACCACCACTCTCAGGCCCTACCCTCAAGGTCGACTCAGGAGCCCAACTCTACTCCTTTTCCCAGAAAGGATTGATAAAAATCCTGGTTTGTCTCCCTGTATTCATGTTAATGAAGTAAACACATACAAAAGAGAACAAAGGATATTTATGAGAGCATTTTGGATGGAAGAGCACTTAAAAAAAGGAAAACCCACAAACTTCCAAGGTGAAATATGAGAGGAATTATTATTATTATTATTATTATTATTATTATTATTATTATTATTATATTTTTTAATTTTGTCCTCATGTAAATATAATGACCAGTATAAAACAAACATTTTGAATATATCCTGAAAACAAAGAAACCATGTAATTACCTACATGTTTTATTAAACAATTTATACTCACTTTTCAAAGATTGTAAAATAGAAAAAAAGGTGCAATATGTTAGTAGGAATAAAGTTGAATGTGGTGTTGGTTTCATTTCTTTTTGTGGTCATGTGTGTGAGTGTTTGGGTGTTCGAGAACACACCAAGAGTTAAAGCTTAATGAAATTTATCACTATTATAGATCTGTCTTGGGAGAAAGATCTGTTTTGAAGACCCAGAATGTGCCAAGGTCTTCTAGTATATAATTCTGGGAAGAAAGTGGATTCAATAAGTTGTGTATTTATAGCTTCTATAGCACTTTCCTCAGAAGGAAAGTGAGGTATGACTTCAAATTGCAACAGAAACTTTACACCTCATAGTGTATGAGAGAATGAAGCAGTTTGGTTCTGAGTCAACACATAAGATGATAGTTCTCTAGGTTTTTAAGTCCAAGTATAAAAGATTAATCCCTTGGAATGACATTTAAGGTTGTACTTGTTCTTGGTATTGGTCTCCTGGGTTAAAATTTCACCCGCAGTTTTTTGCATGCAGTCTTAGTTTGGCATTCTTGTTTCAGACCAAATGGCTTCCTTTCTACCTCCTTCTCTTTCATTTTCTTTTCCTTCCTTCCTCCCTACTTCTCTTTCTTTCCCCATCCCTCTCTCCCTCCCTTTCTTCTCTCACTCTCTCTCTCTCCCTCTCCCACTCCCTCCCCCTCTCCCTCTCTCTCCCTCCCTCTGTTTGTTTTTCAGATACTGCACACAACTTTGATATATCACAAGCTCCAGGATGACTACTGTGACTTCTATTGCCAATGCAGCTCCAGACACTTACTTTTTCCTGGACCTCTAGGTAGTTTCTTCTTCCTGAATCTTTTCTTCTGGCACTCCAGAGCTATACTCAGTGATGTCCTTTCCTTACCAAAGTTTATCTGATTCTGACTGCTGACATGTTCTTGCCTTAAAACTACATGAGTGTTTCTCCTGAAGCAGAAAAGTAATGATGCTTGGGGGCAGTGTGAATCTGGAATCTGGAAAGGAGAGTTCAGATTACACTGGTATCCAGAGTTCTTGACTGTTATGGTGCTAAGTGGAGCCATAAAGAGATGTTATGAGGTCAAAGATTAGAATCATAATTGAAGATTCATCAAGAGAACATATTGGGTGAGAGTAGGGGCAAAACAATTGTATGTAAAAAAGGCAAAGAGGAAACAAAGTACATAAGACGGGATGTTGTAAACTTTTGAAAGTACGAATTATTGACAGATATTATCAATATCATTCACCAAAAATCAATTAGAAAAGTCATTAAAATTATGGAACTCTTTTCAAATTCCCACGGATAAATACACAATACTAAACACTTCTGTACTAGGAAACATAATCATGGCTTCACTAATATTAGACACAAATTAAAAGAAGTACATATTTAAATGGCATATTAAAAAGTATTCAAAACTTTTATTACAAGGTCCAGGGATGAAGGTCAGTGGTGGAGCACTTGCCTAGCATGCGTGAGTCCCTGGATTTGATTCCTGCTATATAAAAAGAAGAAAGAATTTTCATTATAATCCATGTTATTAAAAGGTCTAAGGGCTGGGGTTGTGGCTCAGGGTCAGAGCACTTGCCTGGCACCTGTGAAGCATGGGCTTCGATCCTCAGCACCACCTAAAAACAAATAAACAAAATAAAGATGTTGTGTATCACTAAGAAAAGAATTTTAAAAATTGTTGGGAGAAGGACCTTTCTCAATACTGTTGTTTGAATGAATTCGGTAGGCTCCTGGAACATGCAACATATCCACGTGTTTTATCAATTTTAAATATACTATTTTGATACAGGAATTTCACTTTTATGAATTTATTCCACAGATTCATTTGCAGAAACAAGAAACTCTATTAAGGAAAATATAGTGTTCTTTCCTAGTACAAGATAAAAATCATCCACTTGGTTAGAACTAAGGTAACCCTTAGAATCCGAAGGGCAATAAATTGTATGGAGCTTCTAGGACATATTAAATGTCCTTATAATTCCAAGAGGTAGTGAGCAGTATGATTTAACATGTATGTACGTTTTAATAGTAGTGAAAACAAGGCTCCCTGTTGAACTGGAATCATGTAGATTTTAAATGTCTAAACAAAGATAATGATGTTACACAATTTTGTAGATTTTCTGTAGGACCTTTAATCAGAAAAATATTTGGTAACACCAATTCTCTAGTCTCACATCTTTCACTTTCACTCTCTTTTCTTTCTTTCTGGAAATTATTCTAGTGAAATGCAATTTAAGAAATGAATTTTTTTTTAGTTAGATATTTAATAAGAGTCACAAAAACTACAAAAATATAGTGAGATTTGAGTTTGCACAATGGGTACAAATGATATCAAAGATAATTACATAAGAACTTTATTAAATTATGAATAGATGCAAAAGTTACTAAAGATTATTAAATGACAAACTTTTAAATAATACAAAGAATAGGCTGGGGTTGAGGCTCAGTGGTAGATTACTTACCTCTCATGCATGAAGCCCTGGGTTCGAGCCTCAGCACCATATAAAAATAAAGATATTATTATTAATAATAATAATACAAAGAGTAGTTAAGGCAAGTAAAGATGTCATAGTAAAGTTAAGTGGAAGTTAAATCAGGAGATAACTAACTCTCTTCTTGGTGCTTTCACCAGCTTGGACCAAAGCTCTTAGCCTCTCCCTGTGCTACTTGTCAAAGGCTGAGCCTTCCTGAGGCTGGCGAAATGAAACATAACCTGTGGCCCTCTGCCCCTTGCAGAGACCCACCCTGACCCTTGGCCCGTGGCACACTTTCCTGAACTGAAAACTCAATCGATACATTAAATTTAAAAATTATAATCTCTCACTATGGTTTTACCATAATATGTTGATATTATATATCAGATGTTATATTATCCATGAGAACTAATTTTTTCTTTCAATTTTAAACAAAATTAAACAAATTACATACATAGAGCACAAATTTTCATATCTCTGCTTGTATACAATGTGTATTCACACCAATTCATGACTTCATACATGTAATTTGGATAATAATGATCATCACATTCCACCATAATTTCTAACCCCATGCCCTCTCCCTTTCCCTCCAACCCCTGTGCCCTATGTAGAGTTCTTCTATTCCTCCTATCCCACTATAAATCAGCCTTCCTATATCAAGGAAAACATATGGCATTTGTTTTTTTGGAATTGGCTAACTTCACTTAGCATTATCTTCTCTAATTCCATCCATATGCCTGCAAATGCCATGATTTTATTCTCTTTTATTGCTGAGTAATAAAAGCTGATTTAGACTTTAGGTTTTTAGAAGAAAGGATGATCCCATTGGTATCCTGTCTGTATATCTGAACCACAAAAACACTCCAACTCCTCTTTGACCCTCTACTCCAATTCCATGCCATGGACCATTGACATGCAATTAAACTGATGAGAAAAACAAGACAAATCGGTCTGATTCAGTGGGACCTAGCACCTAAGCCCCTCTAAATCCAAATGCCTTCAATTTAAAACCTACTGGATTTCAAAGAACAGAAAAGTTTAAAAGTCCATGACCATGTTAATGAAGGTATTTATATCCCTTGAAGCTCAGCCCAGTGTATAGTAATTTATCTTTTTATTTTTTTTGAGACAGGACATTGCTCTGTTGTCCAGGGTGACTTCAAAGTCCTGAGCTCAAGCAATGGTCCAGTCCGAGCCTTCTGTGTAGCTTGGATTACTAGTAAACAACATGGCACCCTGCTGATGATAGTTTGCTAAAACAACCTGAGCAAACTGACATTTGCCATGTGACCCCACCCACAAGCCTTCACTTTTGGGGGATCTTCAATTACAATCTGTGAAGTCTCTGATGCTGGACACAGCCCACTTGTGCAGGATTTTGTAACTACCTGAACATGTCTGACCTAGAGCTGATGTCCTGGATCCCATGGTTGTCAACTCAGAAGGCCCAAACTAGAGATTTCATTTTGGTGTGCTTTCCTATTTAATAAGAAAGTAACTGTAGACCATTTAAAGGATACTGTTTAATGCTGATTCTCTCCCCTCCTCTGAAGGTCACATTCAGTTTTGAAGAAACAGCAGCAAGTGGCCACCCAAATACACATTCTGTTAGCACACTAACCTGACATCTCCAGAGATGCCCCTGGTTCAGCCCACAGCTCTGACCTGGGTAATTATCTTCTTCTTACCCCAGACCCACCTATACATCTTTCCACTCTGACTCACCTCCTCAGAATCAATAGACAAGCAGTGAATAAAGAAATGCCTTTAATCATCATGAAAAATTCAATCAGATTAGAAACTATGAGAATTCTCCATCCATCTAAAAGAAGAGTTCCTTATCAAATTAATTACACAAAGAGTTTTTCTTATTCAAGAACCTGTAAATCATTCAAGAGTGAAGGAACAAAATAAAGACTGATCACCACAGCCAAGACTTCAAGGCTCCTAGGCATTCAGGGCACAGTCCCAGCTCATGAGTCTACAGGGACAGTATGAGGGTCCCCACTGGAGTCCTTCTGGCTCCTTGTAGGGCATTGGCTGAAGGGCATTGTACTGCAAGGCATCCTCAAGGCTCTTTTTTTGTTTTTTTCCTTCTAGTTTCCTCTGTGATGTAAGCTTGGGTTTTCAGCAGCTTAGGGGGTGACCTGGGCTCTAGGAGACAGCCTGAGTGTGTGTCCGTCCAATTGCCCAGCCACTGGCACTTCCTGAGATGTTCAGGGCCCATTGGGCCCCCCTGACCATAGTGCTTGCCTCTTCTTGAGGTGACTAGAGCTCCTGAGAGGTTTCAGCCATTGGCTGCTGGATGGTCTTGAACTCGGTGCTGGTCCATCTCAACTCCCTGCTCCTGTGTAACAACACATTCTGTTAGTTCCCCAAAGACAGCTAGCTCCCTGCTCTGTGTAAGGCCAGTGAGGCAGTTGGCTAACTGGAAAATTGACATCTCTGCAGCTCTGGGGACACTGGCAGGAGTGGTGGCTCAGTGCAGGAAAATTATCCTGTGCCCTGGCCTGGGTTCAGGCCTGGTGGCATGTTGGTCTCTGGACATGCCCTCCTGGGAGTCAGCGATCCTGAGGTTGACAGACTGCCATAATTTCAGTTTCCCTACCAGGTGAAGGTGTGTACCTGGTCTAGGAAAAGAAGCAAATGAATTAGTCTGGTATGGACTGCACCATTGCAGTAGTGGGGCTTCTAGTAACTGACCTCAGAAGCCTCACCAATCAAGTGGGAGGGACCTTCCTTTGTATCACAAATTGACTGAAGACCCTGATAAGATTAAGATGCAAATGGACCAATGCTGAAGGCATTATTGAAATTCCTTGGTTTTGAATGAATTAAGGAAAGGGTGGGTGGATGGGATGGGATAGAAGAGAGGCTCTAGTTCTTGATAGTCTCAATTCACTGTAAAAATTCTTTCCCCATTTCAGATAAACATAGACAAGTTAGCCATAGCCAGGCTTGGTGGTGCACCCTTGTAATCCCAGTGGCTTGGGAGACTGAAGCAGGAGGATCTTGAGCTCAAGCCAGGCTCAGCAAGGGTGAGAAACTGATGTGACTCCATTTTTGAAAATAAACAGCAGCTTCTACCTCAAGGCCTGTCCTATGGAAGGGGGCGTGACCCTTGTCCTTGGTAAAACCCACAGAGCCTTTGGGCACATAACCCACCCTGCTGAGTTATTTGCAAATAACAGGAGAGATCTGTGGCAGGTGCTAGGTGTCCCTGACTCAGTTAGGCTAGGTGAAGACCCATAGCAACCCCCTAGCAAGCACCAATCAGCATGAGACAGGGAGAATACCTGGGATGCCAGTTGAACCCCCAGTAGTTTATGGTGGTTGATAACATGTTGGGAAACCATGTAGTTTAGCAAGTACACCCCTCGTGGCTTAAACCAATAAGTTCAAAGGAATCCCCCTCTTGTACTAACCAATCACCCCTACCCAACTTGTTTTTGCCAATGAATGTGCTAATTAATGTTAAGAGTTGTTGTTTGGTTTTCCTGAGGTAGGGAATGATTTGCTGTGTGATGTTGTGATGCATAGAGTATCCCCCCAAAACCTATAAAATCTCACTGAACAAAGGACCAAGACTCACTCCCTGAGACCACTGCATAGGAAATGGTTGTGAATCCAGGCTCGATCTTGCAATAAAGACTCTTGTGTGAATGCATCGGATTTGGCTCCTGGAGGTCTATTGGGGTCCCAGGAATCTGGCATTACAAGGGCAAGCACAAAGCATACATGAGTGCATTTTCTTCTTTTTGTTTAGGAAAAAAAAATGTTCTTATTAATTAAGGCTCATATCTGAATGTGGCAGGGGGAGTTCATGTATGGGTTACTCTGGCCATGAGCTCTGTAAGTGTGGCAGTGTATCTTGAGTGCTTTGTTCATCCTGGAAACATTCAATGAACAGAAAATCCACATCTAAACCCTCAAGTTCAGCTTTATGTTTGTCATATTTAAGCATGTCTGCCAAAATTCAGCACTTTGTTTGGTCTATGAATCCATGCGGGTCCCACAGTTTGGCCTAGACACACCTATCAACTCCCACATTTTAACAGTGGTTGATTATTGATGACTGAATCCAGGAGTAATTACTACTGAGTCCATCCCCAGGTCCTTTTTAATTTTCTATTTCGAGACAGGGTCTCATAATGTTGAATAAGGCCTCACAAATTACTGAGGGTGACCTAGATTTGGGGATCCTCCTGTCTCAGTCTCTGGAGCTTCTGGGATTACAAGCAGGAATCACTATGCCCAGCCACATTGCTTCTCTAAAGTGACATCCTTTAGATACTTGGTGGTCCTTTGAATATGCATATCCTTGATGGCCTTGACAGTTTCTCTGTGTTTTAAAAGTGAGCACAAATATTTGAACCTCTTGATTTGTGAGATTTTGTGGAGTTTTGTGTATCAAGACAATACTGAATCATTTTCACAGATCACCATGGACAAAGTATAGGTAGAGGAGTGATTCATTCTTCAGGTTGATTATATTTTCAATTGATGTAAAAAGTTTCAGGGGACATACCTAATTTTATTTAGAAGAAATTTTAACCTTTCCTGTTTTTTTTTTTTTTCTTGTTATTGTTGTTTCATTTTATTTATTTATTTGTTTGTCTGAGAGAGGCATTGGGGGATGGACCCCAGGGCCTTATGCATGCCAGACAAGCGCTCAACACTAACCTGCACTCAAAGACCCCATTCGCAAGTTACTAAGATCCTTCCATGTACATTTCATCTGCTTCTTCAAACTCTGACATGGTAGCCTCTGATGTGCCTTAGCACACCCTACATCTCCACTGTCCTGCAGTGGACATTCATATTGCTGTATCCCTGATCACTACACATAATTGTCCCTATAAACCTGTGGGAGAATTTCTCTAGGGCAGGTGCACATAAATACAATTGTTCCTTCAAAAGAGTGTAACCTGAGTTTGACTGAGCATTGCAGATTGTTCTTTAGGGTGAACACAGCATTTACTTTCCAACAATAGTGGCCTGCAGTGCTACCTGCATACATTCCCCACAAACACTTGGAATGCCCCAGTATTCTGACATTTGCCAGGGGCTTTGTGGCTCTGTAGAGGTTTGCTCTGGTGCTGAAGGCTGCCTGCTCCAGTCTTTTCTAATTTCTGAAAGTTTTTCTCTATGGGCCAGTTGCTGTGTGATTTTGAGAGACATTCTCTGATGTTCAGTCTGAAATCTGCTTTTGCTTTTTGATCAGATTGCTATTATCTTTATCCCTTGTGTTTAAACTGTGTGTTTAAACAGACAGAAGGAAAACAAGCGTGCCTTTACATTTCACTTCTTGCCCTTGAGCTTATTATAATCTCTTTTATTTTTAACAACCCCAAAGAATGGAATTAGGCTTTATCCATAAATAATAGATTTCCTCTTAGGCTGGGGTTGTGGCTCAGAGGTACAATGCTCACCTAGGATGTGTGGGGTTCTGGGTTTGATTCTCAGCAACACAGAGAGATAAATAAAGGTGTTCAGTCTTCTACAACTGAAAAAAAATATTAAAAAATATATATTCTCCATAAAAAACTATTTAAAATCTTTTGCTTTTAGGATGTCTTTATTAGGTTAGTTTCACATAATTTTTATTTGAGCAAAAATACAGGTAAAAGAAAACATGTTTTTCAAAATTTTATCTTGATTTTTTGCTGGGAGCCATTAGCCAAGTAGGTATGACAATTTCCTTGCCAGGGTACCCCATGTTGCTGACATGTTGCAGCGACATTGAATGTAGGTGACCTTGCTCAAGGACCAAGGCAGATTAGGGTGTTCCCGGTTTTAAGATAATCGTGTTTAGGGCGTTCCCAGTTTAGGTTCCAGGTTTAAGGTTTAAGATTATTCCTCCTGGGAATAGGGCGTATCCTGCTGCCTGAGTTCCCCTTGAGTTCTCACGGGATTCAGACAGTATATTTTGGAGATAGAAGCCCAGTGGAGGTGGATTTGGGCAGAGAACGTGGACTTCCCCAGAACGTGATTGTAGACGGCTGGTGTGAGTTCGGGAATAAAGAGTTGCTGTTTGAATCTACAAGCTGTGTGGTGGCTCGTGATTGTGTGCCCAGCCAGACTGCGGCATTTGGTGGCCCGTACGGGGAACTTCTGAAGCTTAAAGGTAAGTGAAATTTCTCACCCCTGAGGAAGAGCGAAAGAATGGGTGACCAATTCAAAAACCAATGTGTTATTGTTTTGATTTATTTTGTTTTTATTTCAAGTTGCCTGTTCCTAGAACTTTCTCAGGCAAACTGGGGAAAATGGTTGACTCAAGGTTTGAAGTTGTTCACCTCCAAGCAAGAGAAATTGTTAGAGGAAGGAGGCACCCCAGTAAGACCAAGAACAGTTAGGACATATGTTGATACAATACAAAAATGTAGCCCATGGCTTTTTAAAGACGAGTTATTAAGTATATCAATGGGACCATCATGGTATCCTGTAGAAAGATTTTTCTTCAACAAGAAAGAGATGGCTAGTTCTGTTTGCTACACTTGTCTAAGATCTTGGTTTCTACAAAGTTCTGATTAATTTACAAAGCTAAAATGTTGAAACAACAACCACTCTTTACTTATTAAGTTCCATAAGGTAATATATTTAAACATTATGTGTGTTTTCATAAATTGGTGAATGGAAAAAAAGGTTTAATATTGCTTGTGTCTGTGTCTTTGCTAAAACAAGGTTACTAAGAGTTAAGATTCTATCGTGTAATTTATATACAAAGAGTAGAAAAATTTTCAGTTGGGTTTCAATTATAGTATTATAGTATCATAAAAAACATGAAAGTCTTTCATCTTATTAAAGTGGAGTAATTTGTCTAAATCAGAAATTTTATAAGAGTTGTTTCAAAATGTGAATTTATAAAAAGGGTTAACGGTTAAAAAAGAGATAGAAAAAGATTCAAGATGTGAAAATATATTTTAATATAAAAGGTTAAAGGAAAAAGAAATGTTTCTAGATGAGATAATCTCTGTGTGGTAAAGTAAAAAGTTGTAAAATGCCGTTTAAAAAGATTTTGAGGAAACTAGACTTACTTTAAAAGCTTGAGAAAGGAAGAAAGAAGAAAAAGGTATTTGTACATGGCAGATTGAGACAAAGCTTTTCAATGGAGTTTAAAAAAAAAAAAAGCCTTTGGTTGAAGGGCAGCCATGTAAACTAACATTAAAGAGATTTAAACAGAATCTAAGCCTCGTTTAAAAGAGTGAAGTTGTAGGTGGTAAAAAAGTACATTTAAAAGTACAGTATAGATGATAATTGGAAGGCTTTAAAAGGTTAAATTGAAGGTGGTTAAAATGACTTCATGACGGAGGAAAGATTGGGTCATTCGAAGCCTAGTTAATCGTAAAGGCATTACTTAAAAAAAATGGGAAGATAATAGGATAAAAGATATTTAGATGAAGAAGATTAAAAATTTAAAGTGAAAAACTTTAAAGACTGAAGTATAGAAAGTTAAAAAGAGAAAAGATAAAGAAGATGTAGAAAGATAAAAAAGATGTAGGGAGACAATAATTTTAAACCCACAAAATAGAAAACAACAACAACAAAAAAAAACTAGGAGGAAAATAAGCAACTAAGGGTAAATATACAAACCTTAGAAAGAAACTAGAAGATAGAAATAAGATAAAAAATGGTTGAAAATGTCAAGTAAGGTATTTCAGATAGAAAATGCAAAAAGCTAAGACAATTATTAGATACAGGCATATACTTATTAAAGCAAAAAGAGAGAATTGGAAGGGGGTATATATCCCCCAAAGATAAACTTAAAATAACCCTTTTTACTCTAAACTTTTTAAATTTGGATTCATCAGGACTTAGTGCTGCGGAAAGGCATATGTATCCAAAAAATGTACATAAGCCTAAAGTACTTTGGAAAGATATTCTAACAGGACAATGGAAAGGTCCTGACCCAGTGATTGTCTGGAGTCGGGGGTCTGTTTGTGTTTTTCCACAGGGAGAACAGCAGCCCATTTGGATTCCAGAGAGATTAACTAAAACAGTCTCTACAGATCGAAAAGAAGATGATTTGACTCAAATCCATAACAGCTGATATCCAGAACTCCAGCTTGGCCATTCTTACATCTGCGACAGTGATTAACCAGGATGCTTTTTTCAATAGCTATTTTATTATTGCATTTTTCCACATCATAAGGTTCTATTTTTATTTTTTGAGCTCATACAAACCTAGGTTAATGTTTTTCTGATCAGTTTTATTTTTTGACGGTGGAGTTTTTAAACATTGCAATGGAGATTTCACCTAGGTAAAGCTACAAGGCCTTTACTATTTTCTTATGTGTTGTACGTTTGTGTACACTCTTGTGTTTTGTGTTGTATGTCTGTATGTGCGTATGTCCATATTTCTTATATGAGGAGCGCTCATGAAAAAATGGATCCGAATTATTATTATTATTTTTATTCACGTGATTTAAATGGTTTAATTTAAATTAGGTAAACAGCTGTTAAGGATTGTTTTTAAAGGTGGTTAACAGATCTGTTTGTTTACTAGTTTAAATTAGGTAAAAGGCTGTTAAGGATTGTTTTTAAAGTAGGTTAACAGATCTGTTTGTTTACTTTCACCTTTCCTTTTCATTATATTTAATAATTCTTTTCAGGATAATGTCTCTTTAGCATCATTGCCAGAATTCCTATCTCCATCCCAGTGCCGGTGAAGAACTCAACAAGTAATGCTCAATCAAAGAGTCAACTTACTTTGGGAGGAAACGGATTTTGGGAGGAAATGGACATATTGATAGATTCCTCTGCTTTGAACTGCTTGCAGAACTTGCCTGGACTATGTAACTATCGTTTGGTGCAGCGAATTGTGGTAATGCTGACATATCTTTGCTGATGGTGTCACCAGTGATGCAATTTTTTCCCAAGGAGCCGTCAATTGGCTTGGTGTCGTGGCATTTCTGTGTCCTCCTCCCTTCTGCTAGTGATGGTCTAAAATTTGGGGGCCAATGGCTTATGCTGGACCGGTAGTCAGTGACGGGTATGATCCAATTGCAGTGGTATCAACCTAAGACAGGAGGCTGACGCCTAAAGGTCAGTTTTCCGATGACGGGTAAGAACCATATGTTGAATTGGACAACCTACCAGGCACGGTCCATAAGCCACATTAACCTCACTCCCCCACTGGCACCAAGGCCAAATTTGGGGGCCAACAGAGGTGAGGCAAAGAACCTCACCCCCCCACTGGTGCATAGACCTATCCACAAGTATGGCTGTATGCTGGACCGGTAGTCAGTGACGGGTATGATTCAATTGCAGTGGTATCAACCTAAGACAGGAGGCTGACGCCTAAAGGTCAGTTTTCCGATGACGGGTAAGAACCATATGTTGAATTGGACAACCTACCAGGCACGGTCCTTAAGCCACCTTGCTTGTTGTTTAATTAATCAGAAGGGGGGAGATGCTGGGAGCCATTAGCCAAGTAGGTATGACAATTTCCTTGCCAGCGTACCCCATGTTGCTGACATGTTGCAGCGACATTGAATGTAGGTGACCTTGCTCAAGGACCAAGGCAGATTAGGGTGTTCCCGGTTTTAAGATAATCGTGTTTAGGGCGTTCCCAGTTTAGGTTCCAGGTTTAAGGTTTAAGATTATTCCTCCTGGGAATAGGGCGTATCCTGCTGCCTGAGTTCCCCTTGAGTTCTCACGGGATTCAGACAGTATATTTTGGAGATAGAAGCCCAGTGGAGGTGGATTTGGGCAGAGAACGTGGACTTCCCCAGAACGTGATTGTAGACGGCTGGTGTGAGTTCGGGAATAAAGAGTTGCTGTTTGAATCTACAAGCTGTGTGGTGGCTCGTGATTGTGTGCCCAGCCAGACTGCGGCAATTTTTTACAGATTTTCTTTTGTATAAGCCTTTCCACCAAGAAATAAATTGTTTAAATAGAGACATTTGTACATTTTCTTTATATGTTAATTGCATTACCATAGGGATCCTGTGACCAGAGGCAGACATTCTGCCTTCCAGGACCTCCTCTTCCTAGTGGGTATTAAACTGGATCTGAGTGACACAGGTCTGAGAGAGGCCAGTGTCTGGGAGAGGCTGTGCTGGACAGGGACAGCTGTGTGGAGTCTTAGAAACTGCAGGCCCATCCTTAGGTAGATGCAGAATAAAAATACTGTCCAAGGAGACACATTTCCCATGTACGAAACTCCTGCCATCCCCTATGTTCTTTCCTAAACTTGGATAGATTTGAGGTCATGATTTGGGGCTCCTTTGCATTGCTCTCCATGGATACTTTCCACACCTCTGTCCATGAAAGGAGACCTTCTCTAAGGCTCTGATGTCCAGTCCACAGCACAGCTCAGAATCAGACCTCTGTCTCCCACCCCATGCAGCACGCCTCCATCCTCTCTTCTCTCTTCATTCTGTCTGCTGCTGAGCAAGGGAACCAAATATTCATGAGGGCCTGTACAACAACATCAATTGCCTAGTAATAAGTAAACAAGGAGACTTTGGTAAGTGATCAGTCTTTCATTTTTCTGGAACAGAAGTAGAAATAAAATCTACCAATCTGAACACTCAGTACTCCTAGGACTCAGTGGTCATGGATCAGGGTTAAAGGTCTGCCTGTTTCTGGGGAGCCTGTCAACAGGACTACATGGATTTGATCAAGAGAAGCTGCCAGGGCAGGCAACTGTCTGGTTGCTTTGCAGCATGGCACTCTCCTGAGGCTGAATTTGATTTCTTCTGTGTCATGGGCATAGGGTTCCAGGCAGGGAGGCAGAAAAAAAAACTATGGTGCCTGGGCTCTAGGCAAGTATCTGTGTGGAGGGCAGGCCCAATATAGCAGCCCCCATGGCCTAGAGAGCATTTCCCAGTGGAAATGTAGGCTACCCCACCAGGGAGTACCCTTGGTCCAGAATCTTCTAATATCAGTGACAAAGGCAACTGGGATCTTAGTATTCATCTCTGCAGATTCCAGAGACTGCTTCACACAGGAGTGACTGGTCCATGACTTTGGCCTCTAGGTCAGAAAAAGCAGTGGCAGGGCTGAGAGAGGAGGCAAAGGGTTGAGTGACTGCTCAGCATTTGGTGTATACTGATGGCACTCTTGCACAATCTCAAAGTAGAGTTCATTACGTTGGGTGATAATGGTACTCCTGGAGGCAAATTACTTCACAAGGTTGGATCTGAGGAACTTCAGTTGAAAAGCAAGCATCTTCACTCTACTGTCCTATATATGTAGGAAGAACAAATGAAAAAAGAAAAGCAATCATCTTGGATGCAATTATAAAAAATCTAACTGGTATCAGTTATTAATTAGATTCAGGTCAATATATTTCTCAAAGGCTTACTTATTATGAAATACCAGACTCTCTGTTTCCTGTGTATATGTGATATCCTGTGTTCACAGTGCTTCTTCAGAGCATGTGCCTCTGCTTCTACAAAGGCTTAATTCATTATCCCAAGTCAAACCATAGGTAAAGCTGCAGGTGAGTTCTCCATAGAGTGGACTGTTTGGAGAGAAGATGGAGATCAATTCTCCACTCTTGACTGGAATTCTCAGCTAACTGTTTTGTTTCTCTACTGATGAATTCCTAAATTATAAGGACTAAGGGGAAGGGGGGAAGAGGGATGGGAAGCTATAGACTTTAAATATGAAATAAACAAATATGTTTCAGATTAAAATTCTTATCTCAACTTTTAATAGATTGAAGTGTCATTTAAATTTTCTAAGCCACAGCTGATAGTCATTGTCCAATTTGTGAAGTGAGAACAAAACTGTTCATTTTAAAAAGTAGGTTTCAGGATGTTAAGTATGTGTGGGTCAGTCAGGCACAGTTGTCACACACACCTGTAATCCCAGCAATGAGGAGGCTGAGGTAGGAGTGAACATTTGAGGTCAGGCTGAGTAACTGAAGGAGACCCTGTCTCAAAGTGATAAAAGAGGCTGGAGATGTAGCTTTGTTCTAGTGACCTGGCTTCAATTCCCAACTGAAGAAGAAAAAAGAAAATAGGAGCAAAGTCACTACAGTTCCTGAGACATAATACAACAAATAACCTTTGTAAATTATCATCCTAGAAGCATAACCCCAATGAAGGACAAATGCATAAATGTAGCCCTTTAAAAATCTCCCTAACATAAAAGGATTTTTCACCTTCTTCTACCAGAGACACTTGATTGGTGTTTTCTTTTTGAGACAGGGTCTTCCTAAATTTCCCAGGCTTTCTACTACTTGAAATCCTCCCACCTCAGGCTCCCAAATAGGTTTGATTGTAGGTATGATCCACTGTTTCCTGGTTATCAGAAATTGGTTATTAAAAAATTGTCAGAAGCATACTTATATTTACATCTTATAGGAACACAGTCTATTCTGTTTAATGGTCCTTTTACCTTCAGTGTCATCAACTCTGCATTATTATTCACTTAAGCATATACAAGTGCTTACCTGGGCCAGTCATTATGAAAAGAGCTACGAGAATGGCATGTTCTCTCTCAAATGTGGAATTTTATAACAACAAAGATTACTTGAATGCATAGTAGGAATTATTGGAGTCTAGGAAGGGGTGGGGAGAGGGTGGGAGACTAGTTGTTGGAGGTGACCAATGCACTCTGTTTGAACAAGGATATAACATGAACCCCATTCAATGTTTGTTGTAAAAATGTGTCAATAAATGAATTTTCAAAGCACAACAACAACAACAACAAAAGATGAATAAAACTAATTTTTTTTTTCTTTCCTGTGGGTGTAGGTGCAGAATTCTGCCGTCCTAGGGTTCCACCTGGAAAGAGACCAAAGTGTGGGAGGAAAGTCCCCACCTTGGGAAAGCCTTGAGCAGGCAAGAACCAATCCACTTACCTGAGGGTTGCTGAGCAGGATCCTAAAAGTCACAGAAATGACTTCCTTTATGGGTAGGATTGGAGACTTCTGTATAAGCACCTATCAGGTCTGCCGCCAGCCCCACAAAGGAGTCCTGCAGATTCACACCTTCCTTGGTTGGGCTGTGTGCAATTATAATAAATCCAATTGTTATCAGTTGTTAATTAGATTATGGTTAAAATTTTTAACAATAGCTTACTTATCATGAAATGCCAGTCTCTCTGCTTCCTTTACATATGTGATATCCCACGTTCATAGCACTTCTTCAGGGCATGTATCTCTGCTCTTACAAAGGCTTAATTCATTATCCCAAATTGGCTGACTATCAACTCAAGGCTGGCTTCCTTCCAACTTTGAGGCTCTGCAGCCCACTGGAGTTTCCTTCTATACCCATCTGCCTTGTTTCTTCTTATTGAAGTGACAATAGTCACCTTTATGTTATTAAAAATTATTATGGGACCAATTGTCCTGGTTTTTTTTAAAATATTGATTTCTTAGTTGTATTCAGACACAATACCTTTATTGTATTTATTTATTTTTATGTGGTGCTGAGGATCGAACCCAGGGCCTCACACATGCTAGGTAAGTGCTCTACTGATGAGCCATAACCTCAACCCCGACCACTTGTCTTTATATGTATTTGTAGTACTGGGAATTGGACTCAGCGGTGCTCTACCACTGACTCACACATCTAGCTGCTGCCCCTTTTAATTTTGAGGCAAGTTCCAGGCTGGCCAGGAACTTGCCATGATTCTACCTCGTTCTTGCCAACAGCTGGAATAATAAGCTGGTGTGTCACTGTGCCCATCCATATCAATTTCTTTTACATAATTCACATCTATATATTTTCCCTTCATTCTAAGGGACTCTTATCTTGTTGCATCTGCATTCTTGTGACACAAACCAGTAAAACCAAAATGTTGAGCATGGCCAGTCTACCATGTGTTTTTCAAATCGCTGAGGGTCAAAAATTAGCCTTTCAGTTCTCTTGTCAGGATCATCTGTATCCATTGGTTCCCACACACTAACAAGTCATATAACCGTATGTGCTAACTTCTAGGAAAAAATGGAATATCACCACACATAGAGTTCTGCTTTCAGGCTGCTACTCCCTTACCACCATCATCTCTTGAAATATCATTAATTTCCTGGAAGGGATCAGGATGCCCTTTCAGAGTCTTTGTTTCTGATGGCGCCATTGGAAGCAGTGGATGATATTCCAAGGATTCTTGTTCTATATTACACTACTGGCTCCCCATTCATTATCTTATTTCTAATACAAATCCAAGGAAGGAAAGAACCTGGGAATGAGGTGAGGCCCTGGATTTAAATGAGGTCATTAGGTCTGTAGTTCTAGTGATCAGAACTCAACTGTAGCAGCTTTTTATTCTTTACCAAGGAACAGATAGGGGAGTGAGCCGAGATGCAAAAGCAAGTTGGGAGTTGAGATCAGCCCTCTTCTCCCAGTCATTGGTCATCCTGACAGGTGTCTGTATGTTTTTGTGTGTGGGGGTGGGGGGTGGGGGGTGGGGAGGGCCCTAATTAAGCCTTCTGAGGATGGGTAGGGATGGAGTGGGGGAGGCAGTCAGGGACTGGTGTTGTCTTAGCTCCAGGCCTGTCTCCAGCCTGGATGTTTAGGAACATAGGAAGAGAAGCTAACCTTGTAGGAGAGTTGTGGGAACTTCTAGGAAAAGGAACATAGGAAACAATGGTATAAAAGGAAAAAGTTGGGAAACATGGTGGGAGTAAAGAGACTCAGAACTCACTCTATTTTCTTGGAGTGGTGTTCTCAGCCTTTCCCAGCAACAGAATGATGTGGGGAGAAATCTCTCCCCCTTCCCTGCCTCCCCCCACACACACAAAAGAAGCCCCAGAAACCAAGTTGAAAGATTAAGACATTGGTTGGGGTGTATGTTGTAGTATTTTTGGTGAATTTTAATTAACTTCTGTGAGCACATTTTCTGACTTGATACCTAGGATAACAGATTTATTCCCAAAGAGGATTAAATGATAGCACAGGCAAGGACGATCTCACATTCAGTTATGATTCTGTTTTTCCTATGCTGGCACACAGACTGAGTCCAACACTTGCTACAGGGTTGTGCTGTTATATAGGTTTAACACTGGCTCATTTACCAGCAACTACCTCCCGTGAGCTCCCGCTCTGTCACATGTCTGCATAAGTTGGAGAGAAGAAAAGACTGGAACCCTGACATCTACTTCTTACCCTCAGTGATGACAAGGCTGTCATCTTGTTTTTCAGGTGACACCTTCTCTCCCCAGCTTCCGAATAGTGAATCCATGACTTCCACAGATTTCATGAGTTCTAGGCAGGTTCAGCTGAGAGACTGCCATTGGCATCTGGGAAGCCAGTGAAGTACTTCACTCCTGCCTCCCCTGACCAGGCAGGAGTGGGTGCACCTGGACACTTTGCTAGCAGGGCAGGTATTGGGTAAGCAGGTGGGCGGCCCTAGTAAAGGAGCAGAAGTTCTCCTGGTGAATGGGGAGCCCAATCACACTGAGAGGAGTCCCATCTCAGAGAAGCTGAAACCCGCCTTTCCCATACAGAGGCCCCAAGAGGTGAAGGGACTATGCTCAGGGTGGGCGCCTGTGATGACAGCCTGGCGGCCCTGGGTCTTCAGGTGTAAGCCTGGGCAGCAGAGAGGGCTTTACCCCTGCCCCCACCACCTTCCTAAGCACAGCTCTTTTAAGCTGTGTTCTCCAGTTTCTCTTGCCTCAGTTTACCTGTCGACCACTCTGATGCCTGCTGCAATTGGGTTTTCTCCCCACAGGGTCCCAAGGAGGCTTCAGCAGCACTCTTCAGTAGCTAAAGGAAAAAAAGAGGAAGCACTCCTTTAGGCATGCTTTTAGGCAGGCTTTTCCTAAAAGGAATCCAGGGGTTTGCGACCTTCTGGCACCACCTAGTGGGCAGCAAGATTCGAGCACCTCGAGGCAGTGTGAGGAGGATGAAGCACCAGGGGAATGAGTCTTTGCTAAGTAGGGTCCATATCGAGTAGCCTGATGGCAGTTTCCAACTGAAACAAAGTTCTGAGCGGTCTTAAAATAGTTGCCTTCTTCATCTCCATCAGTTCCTTTATCCCCCCAAGTGCAAGCGTGTTTCTCAGATCAGAAAATTGGCATTTTCTGCCAGCCCCACACCAGGGGTGTTGTCCAAGCCTTCCCCAAGGCCACCAAACTCACCCCTAATCTTAAAAAAGACTAGGCCTCTGACCATGAATGGGAAATGAACATTCAGATAGTTTAACATTTAGAGAATGCAGTAGGAGAAGGTTTACTATAAAATTCACCAATCTCATAAAGCTACTGTACCCTCAGAGCTTCTGAGAAGTTCCCTGGTCATGTAACTTGGATACTTGAGGTTTTTCAGTCTTCCTTAAATAGATTTCACTAGCCCACCCCAATTACTAGAACTTCCCCTTCCACAAAATCTGAATACACACCTACTGGAGTGGTGAGTATCAGAAGGGTTTCTTGGAATTTTAAAAGATACGAGTGTCAAAGAGGAGCTGGGAGAGGGGAAAGAGAAAGAAGGAACTAGAAGGACCTGAACTCTGAGACCTTCTCTGACTCACCTCCAAGTCTAGAACCAAACCCAGCTGGGCAGACCTAAGGTCTTGACTGTAGCTTAAAGATCCTGATACCTGTTTCAGCCTTTGTTTGAGAATCACTTTCATATCACTTTTATATCCTGTGTTTAATAAACAACATTGTACTTGGCTAACAGGAAAAGCCAGGGATCTCATTTCAACTATTTTGTGTAAGATTCTTGCATGTCTCCAGGGTGGAACATTAACACATTGCTAAGACATTATTATAGGAACAAATGTATAAACTCATTGATTATATAGGATGAGGACTCAGTGGCCAAAGATGGGCTCCATTTACTCTGGAGAAAAGAATTCTTGGGAAGAACTTGCTAGGACCCCAGATGAAGCTGTGTACTTCTTAAGTCTAGTGAACAGGGGGTGCAGTGTCTCTTCTCTACTTCTCGTGCTGAGCAGCAGAGAGCCCTCATGCTTCTCAAAGTTGCAGGTCTCTTAAAACATGAGAGGACACAGGAACTAGAAGGGGAGAGAGTGAGAGTGGAGAGCTTCGGGTGGTCTCACCTCACAACTTCCTCCTGGTTCTGTTTTTCCCCAATGGAAAGTGGATATTAGTACTTTTTGCCACTTTCTTTGTAAAATTATGATGCCCCAAGATTTTGTTCTCTTTCCCAGCACCTGGACATTTGGGGCCTGAGGTCTCTGCAGTGCCCACCACTCCTTCCTTTCTCTTCCTCTCATAAATGACTGAACACTTTTCAGTGAGATAAATCTCCTTTTTAAATTTATCCTATTCTGTGGCTAATTATCGTATTCTGTGTACCTTTTGATCTATTCATAATTGTGATTTTTCTTTTATTAAAATTTACAACATGATTAAAGCCTTTTCCTTTCACCGTTGGAATTCAAATTTTGTGTGGTATTGAAGTCAAGAGAGGAAATAGTAGGGTTGGAACAGTGACCTGAGCAAGAGCACAGGGATGTGTGAGTCACTAACATCATAGAAATTCAAATTTCAAAAGTGAGGTAAAATGTTCATATACTAATGTCACATTGTCCCGTCCGGCAGGACACATCAACGTGGGCAGCGAACCTAGATGGGGAGGAATGAAGGGACAAGAGACACGAAAGGATGACAGCAAGACAAAAGTTCTGATCAAGCTGCAAACTTTTATTGTTCACACAGGGGTATTTATATGGTGGGAATGGGGAAGCTCTCTTATCGGCAGTTGCTGGATGTCTGCACAAGGTGAGATAACCGCAGGATGTTTCAGGAAGATAGGTTTCAGGAAGATAGGTGGCATCAGGATGTCTCAGGTGAGATAAGTAGCTGCAGGATGCCTCCCAGGCAGGATGTCTCCCAGGGGGCTGTCAGGCTAATCTTTGAAGGAGAATTTCCTTCTAGTCCCTGACATCACATACTAAACATCTGCCTTCTCTCCAAAGTAGGTAAGTAGGTAGATAGTCATATCTTAGTGACTCTCAAACAGTTGGTAGAAATACATAAGATAAGATCATTTGAAAGCAAATATGGGAGCTGAGGGTCTAGCTCAGAGGTTGAGCATTTTTCTGGTGGGCTGTAGGCTCTGGTTCTGATCCCCAGAGCCACAGAACACAAGGTGTTGAGAGCTGAGGGGGAGAGTGGAAGAGAAACCCAATAAGGCAACAGAGATTCAGCATTTCACTGTGGATACTTTATGTGTGTGAGAATGCTTTTAAAACCAAAATTCCACTTTTTCTGAGGAGGAAATTATGCTTTAAAGGGAGGTGGACCCACAGTTATCACTTCTAGTATCTAGAGGTAGGGACACCAATGATTATATCCCTCAGAGTGCCTGACTTCTTTCTGGCCTAGTTCTTTAAGCAAAAAGTCGAGCAATAACATCTGGGCTAGGTGCTGGTGTTGTGGCTCAGTGGTAGAGCCCTTGCCTAGAATGTGTGAGGCACTGGGTTTAATCTTCAGCACTACAATGAAATAAAGGTATTGTGTCCAACTACAAAAACAAAACAAAACAAAAACAAACAAACAAAAAACAGCTGGGCCAAGTGGCCCACATCTGTAATCCCAGGGACTTGGGATGCTGAGGAAGATGGATGGCAAATTCAAGACCAGCCTCAGTAACTTAGGGAGTTCTTAAACAACTGAAGAAGACCTTGTCTCAAAATAAAAAAGAAAAGGGCTGGGCATGGTTGCACATGCCTGTAATGCCAGTGACTCAGGAGGCTAAGGCAGGAGGATGGTGAGTTCAAAGCCATCCTCAGCAATTTAGCTAAACCCTTAATACTTTAGTGATTCTCTGTCTCAAAATAAAACCTAAAAAAAGCTGATATGTGGCTCAGTGGTTAAGCACCCAGGTTCAATTCCCAGTTTACATAAATGAACAAATAAATAGGCTAGATTTTTGTCTCGATGATTAATCTCCCCTGGGTTCAATGCTGGTACAAAAATTAATAGTTTAGAAATAATGGAAAACAATAGGCAAGCCCACCTTACCCAAACACTGGAAAGCAAATCTCAACAATGGGATGATCTGAAGTTAGGATCCCAGAGAAGACTTGCCCCATCACTAAAGCTGCCCTTGTTCCTGACCAGGGAAAGCCCTATTCCCTGCTCATGAAATAAGAATAAGTTTTTAAACATTTTTTAACAAGTATACATGTTTTTGTACATTCTTCCCTAAAGATGGATTACAATTTACTTTCTATGAATTAAAGTAGGGGGGAGCTTATTTTGTTATACAAACCCTCTCTACTGATTTCACATAACTTATGGTGACAATCTGTGAAATGTCAAAACAGTCTGTCTGCCTTTCCATTTTTTAAACCACTCTATTTCTAGTGTTTAGATAAAAGTTAGCTGTGCCATGGACCTGCTCCTCTCAGCTGTGGGCTGCTACCTGGAAAAGCCAGGCCTTGGAGGTAGGGAGGGGCCCAGCAGGGAGCCTGGGGCTGGAAATAGTATTTCTAGGGGCTAGAGCTGTGGGTGAAGTTGTTGGGCAGCCTCTAACTCCTGACCTCTGACCCTTAGACTTTGCCTCCCACTGAGGCTGTGTCACCATAGAGTCAGCCCCCATCCCATGCCTTGTCCTTGAAGGGTTAACTTGCCCAAAACAGTGAAAGAAAAAGCTGCTTTTATGTGAGCTTCTGCAGACTGTGAACTTCTGAGCCCCTCCCCTTACACACTGGCTATAAAGTTCTGAAACTACCTGAATCAGAGTTCAGGGAATTAATTGATTACAGTGAAATTTGTACCTCTGAACCTGGCTACAGCCAAATAGAACTGTTTCTTGCTATCTTTAGAGCCCTGCTTGTCTGTTCCTACAACACTCCCAGGATAACTCTTTCACCCTCTCATCCTCTACCCTCTCTTTCTCTCCTTGGAGACCAGGGTAGTCAGGTTTGGCCATCACCATCAACAGTGGGGATCCTGGGATTTTCAAAAATTATTTTAAACTGATCAATCAAAAAAACCTATTTAAATGAACACTGACACCCCAGATGATTGGATCTGCCTCTAGGATTAGGAGATCCTGCCTTCTGAAGGAATATCCCCCTGAGATCTTATCTCCACTCAACTTTACACACTGTGCTTCTGATCAAGAGGAGCCCAGAAGAGTAGAAATGATCAGGCAAGGGGTCCCTGGAGACTTTTCCTCCTCTGAGACGCTGCAGCTATGGACAAATATTTGCCCTGCTGTGTGGAAGGGGAGGCTCCAGGGACCCAGGTGCTGCCAAGCCCTAAAGGAAGCAGATTCTGGGCCCTGGCCTCTGCTTTTCTATCCCAGACTGGGCTTCCTTTCTTGGGATCCCCAGGACTTCAACTGTGTAATACCTTTTACACCTTGTGAGTTTCTCAGCTGGTCCTGACCCTTCCATGGACCCAGATCACACAGCACCATGAGAAGAGAAACACAGCCGCCTGCCTGTCAAGGACAGATGTGTGAGACCCAGCAATAGCCCCAAGTACCCCCAGGAGAGGAGGATGCCTCTGAGAAACCCGGCTGACCAGCGTACAGCCTGCCCCCATGATCGAGGAATCCTGACATTGCCCATGCTCTTTCAAGAGTCTCCCTCTGTGAGTGCCAAGAAATACCATCCCATGTCTGCAGGATGCTGCCTGAGGTTTCCAGCCATGCTCAGTGAATTTAAAATAATGGGGGCTCTGGATTCCTCACTGCCTTCCTTTGGGTTGAGAGCCATGAGGTCTCTGCCAACACACTGCAATGGAAGATCCTCTGTGAAGAAATGGTATTAAAAAAACATTTCTCAGAGCTGGGGTTGTGGCTCAGCAGTAGAGCGCTCGTCTAGCACATGCCAAGCCCTGGGTTAGATCGTCAGCACCACATAGGAATAGAAAAAATAAAGGTATTCTATCTAACTACAACTAAAAACTAAATAATTTTTTTTAAAGTTTCTCAATTTAGTAATCATGTGAGAAATTTAAGCTTTCTTGGATTTTCATGAATTTTCTGTCCCATGTATAATAAAATTATAGAAAAAAAATTGTTTTTCACTTGTGTGTTTGTTTTGGAGATTGAGAAAGGGAGGGTGGATTTCCTGGGTGCCAGTATGTGTCCTGTGTGGGTATCTTTGCTGGATATGGGTTGGGTCCTGGGTCCCCTTTGCACAGAGGTCAGACAAGGTTCTCACTTGTCTGTTAATTCTGCCAGGTATAAATGTGTGGTCAATGTTAATTACAAGTATTCTTAAACTCATTTCACTTCTGTAATAGTTCTGGGGCCAAACAGCCATGCAGATTAATCCCAGAGTTCTCTGAACGTTGGAACCCTTTCCTCCATTTCTTAGAGTGAATTCCAGAAGTCTTACTTTTAAACCTTTGAGAGACCACAGGGAGAAATTTTACTTTGTCGGATTCAAAAAGAGTTTTCCAGGAAAGGCAAAACATGATAAGCAAAGTATTCCCAGAGAAACTGATAATCCAGATATGTGTGTTAGAGGTGTTGATGCACCCTTAAGGAAGTACTTCAATTTTCTACTTTCCTTTTTATTTGTTTTTTTGTTTTTTTTTTTTTTTTTTTTTGAGTTGAATAGTAAAAATGTAATCAGGGAAAACCAGAAATGAAGGGCAGCCCCTAAGTTAATACTTTATTTCATGTTCAACATTTTCACCATGAATTGCAAAATACATTATAGACAAAAATATGAAAGATTGGTACAATTGAAATATTCCTTGAATTCACACACTGACAGTTCTCTCTGAACCCACTTGCAAATAATCACAGGTAGAATTAGGAATAGAGTTCTGTTACTGCTGTTTACCGGTGACAAGTCTTTGCTTCCCAGAATGCTGAAGTATAACACCAGAGAAGTATGCCAAGGCAAGTATAGAGTGGAAAGAAGAAGCTTTATTGAAGGACAGCAGAAAAGACTTCTCCCTGGAGGAAGAAGGGGACCCAGAAGGTGGAATCCATGGAAGGGCCAGGTCTTCCCTTTTTTTATAGCTAAGGTCTTCTTTCAGCTTTTCCACATTCCTGTCCTTTGTTGTCCCTTATCTTGCAGTGATAGAATATAGGTGGGGAGGCCCAAAAGGTGGGAGATAGGTGGACTGGAGAAGTAATCTAGGTAGGAAGGGCCTGGGGTGGCTTTTGTATTAGCATCTTGGAGTTTGCTGGAGTCCCTTCTTTAATATTTCCTTGGGATGGGCTTGGGACCTTGGGGACATTAACATTTCAATTTCCCCAAGTGCTGCACTGGTTTCCTGCATTCCATAATGGTCTCCATTTTATTTATCTTACTCCATATTAGACCCGATTTACCTAACTACACTAATTACCTATCTTTAAATCTGGCTTCAGGTCCACAATAGTTTTCACTCTTCCTCTTCAATTTTTTTGAATGCGACTCAGAGTAATTGGTAATGTTTCTCTAACTGCTTGTCTAAATCTTTCATAGAATTCATGGATGAAGCCATTATGTCAGCTTTCACTTACTGGGATAGTTTTTATCCTGCAGTGGTGGACACTGAACCCAGGAAGGGTATCCTGCAAGTGCTCTGTACCAATGAGCTACATCCTCAGCCTCACCTCGTGTTTGATTAGTGATTTAATCCCAGTCATTGTTGTAGCTTTGTTCTGGTGTTCCTGTTGATTCAGTCTTGCTAGTTTTTGTTAATGTTAGCATTCATTCAACTTGATGGGATTAAGACATACCAAAGATTAAGAGATTTTGAGTGTGTCAGTGAGGGTGTGTTGAAGAATGATTGACATGTGGGATAACAACTGAAGTGGAGACCCTCTCTAAAGTGGGTCAGCACCATCCAATAGCATGGTGGCTTGGATGGAATAAAAGGTGGGAGGTCAAGGAAGCAGCAGCAGATGCAAGTGTGATTCTTCTAGGAAGGGTTCTTGATTGCTGCTCCCATCACTTGAGAATATCGGACTCCTGCTTCTTCACTCCTGCAAAGTGAGCTCTGCCAGTAATCGTCTAAGGAGTTTCTGGAAGCCTTCTGTTTCAGACTCTGAGAGCACTGTTGATCTCTCTTGTTTCAGGGGCTTCAGTCACTTGTGCAGCTACTGGTTCCTCCAGCTCTACAGCCTGCAGACGGCCATTGGGGACTATCCAGCTTCTGGTCAAGTAAGCCAATCTAACCAATCCCTTTTTATAATCATACTTCCTGTTGATTCTGGTCCTCTGCAGAATCCTGACTAATACACCTTCCTGGTCACTTTTTCTGCTTCATCCCAGAAATTCTGGTATAATGTGTTCTCATGATTATTAGTTATCTATGTTTTTTCTCCTGTATCTTATGCTTTTTTTTCCTTGATCAGAATATTACTTTATATGCTTTTTTGCTTTCGACAAATTTGTGAATTTTCACTTCCTTTTTATTATGGATTTCTAAATTCATTCTATTGAGGGTTTAGAAGATACTAATGTGTGTAAAATATTTTGCTGAAAAAATCTCCAGTATGGGACATAAATACATTTCATGGGGGATTATGGCCTCATTTACTCTAAAGAGCCCAAAGTTCTCTGATTATCATATTGGGGTTTCGTTTTTCAAGTTATGAATTGGATGGAGTTTGGGATGAGGTGATAGATCAATCAGATTATAGCACCAGATCTGAAACCCAAGACTCATTTGCCATTTTAAATTTCTGTTTGGAAGTATTCCTAGTCACAAGTATTCTACCACACAGGCAGAGTTCAGGAAGGAAAAGGGTTACAACCAAACCAAGTTGTGATAGTCTAGGTATTGTGCTGACAACCCTGCTAAAGCCAGAAGAAAAATGTCCAGTTTTCAGTGTCTTGTATGGAGCAAGACTTCCTATCACAGAGACTAACAGATAATTGTTGCTGTTGTTAATCTCATTAAGTGAGCTTTGTAATGGGATTTCCTTTCGGGATTAAAGCAAACACCACCCAGGTTCCCAGTGTGGTTGGACACTCACTGGAGGCCAGAGGAGTTTCAGAACACCAAAGCTGCTGCCTGCTGAGTCCCACATGCTTGGTGGTACCTGGTGTGAGGCCCACAATGCCATGGAGCAGCACTTTCCCTGCTGTGTGCCACAGGCTTCGCATTCTGCAGACCAGGCACCAGAGCTACAGAGGCCTCCAACCCTGAGCTTAATATGTCCTGGGCCCTTGCCATTGCCCTTCTATGTCCAACCGCCAGATACTTCCTATGACTACCAAGACTTGCACTGCAACCTGCATCCCACACCCCAAGTGCATCTTCTCTGGCACTGGTCATGGAAAGATGACTTTCCCTGGGCACACAGCACCTTGCGCCATGGCACAGAGCTTCCTGTCCTGGACTCTGTGTCTGCAACCCAGAAGAAGCCCCAGGCGCCCCCAGGAAAGTCAGGGGTCTTCAAAGTGCCTCGCCATTGACCACCCGCTGGGATTTTCTTGTGTTCTAGGGGCGCGGGTGAGGGATGTCTAGAGCCCAAGACCTCTGGTGGTGACCCTTGTAAGAGTCCTCTTCCCCCTGCTCCCATCAGCGGCCAGGAGACAAGCCAGGGCTGCTGGGAGTGGATCCAGGCCCTTCTGCACAAGACTCCCTGAGGCTGCTTGAGTCTGCAACCTTTGGGACCCAGGAGCACTGAGATTTCTCCTACAACCATGCTTGGAGGAGCGTTTTGGAAGGGATCACCTAGAAGTAACGCTTGTGTTTGCTAGTCCACCATGGAAGCTTCAGAGCTCTTGTGCATTTTTCTTCTGTTTTCTCAATAAAATTGTGTCAATGCGAAATTCTTGGTTGTAGTGTACTCCCGTTGGGGATGTTGGGGAAAGAGGAGGCTCAGACCACTGGGTGGTAAGAGACCATGTCCAGATCTAAGGGGGTCAATTCTAAACCTAAGGGGGCCCTCCCTCATTGTTCTTTCTCTACTTATGGGCAGCATGAGTTGGTGGTGTCTCCAGGTACCCAGAGCACTGGTGTATTGGGTGTTCTACACACACTGCATCTCCAAGTAGATACACAGCAGCCTAGAGAACCCAGATGAGAAATGATCTTCCTGTGTTACCCTGCCATCTAGTTCCCCCAAGACTATTTAAGAGGTGCTTTCACACCTTGCAGTTGACTAACTGCTACCTCTGCCTGTCTTCCTTCCAAACCCACCTACAATCTTCTGCTTCTTGGGACTCACAGTCTGCCCAGGCAGTCAAGATTCAATGGAGTGGAGCTGGGGTTGTGGCTCAGTAGTAGAACACTGGCCTAGCATGTGTGAGGCTCTGGGTTTGATCCTCAGCACCACATATAAATAAATAAATAAATAAATAAATAAAATGTATTAAACAAAAATTCAAAGGACTCAAGAAGCCAGAGAAGAAGATCAAGTCCAGCCAGGGAAGGGCAGGCAATCTGCCCAGTCTGGGTCACAGCTGCCACTATATCCTTGACTGTGCGCACTGTGAGGCCATTCAACAGACCTCAATAGCTACACCTCCAAACTCTAGGCCTTGGTATTCTCCCATTGGCATAGGTCCTCCAGAAGACTCCACCCAGAGTGTTCTGCTGCCAGGGGTCCTGCAAAGAACTCTACTAAAGATGGCCTTCTTGGACCCAACTTTGTCTAGCGTTTTTATAATTTGAACTTGAAATCATGGATCTTTGGTTTTTGACAACCTTACAAGATGTATCTCCAATAATTTTTAGTTCTTGTTTTGAGACATGATCTAATGAAGTTGCTGAACAGTCTCTTGAATTTTTTTAAAGTATTTTTATTAGGCATTTATAAACTTTTTTATTTTATTTATTTATTTGTATGTGGTGCTGAGAACCAAACCTAGTGCCTCACACATGCTAGCCAAGTGCTCTATCACTGAGCCACAATCCCAGCCCCTTGAATTTTTTTTTCATACCAGAATTGAACTTAGGGGTACTCAACCACTGAGCCACATATCCAGCCCTATTTTATATTTTATTTACAGACAGGGTCTCACTCAGTTGTCTAGCACCTCATCGTTGCTGTGGCTGGCTTAGACATCACAATCCTCCTTTCTCAGCCTCCATAGCCACTGGGATTACAGGTGTGTGCCACCCTGGCTGCCTTGTCTTGAATTTGTAGTCCTCTTGTGACAGCCTTCTAGGTCACTGAGATTACAAGCCCGTACTATCCTGACCCACCTGGCAGGATTTATCTTTACAATCAATTTATTATTCAGGGAGCCAGAGAACTGTTGCTCAGTGATATTATACAAAATATCAAAATGTAGCTACTTTTTTTGCTCCAGTGAAATAACTGGAAAAAAAAAACAGTGCATAAATTAATTGTAATGAACATATACCAAATAATTCTGTTATGCTAGAATATGCTAAGGTCTTCTAGTATATAATTCTGGGAAGAAAGTGGATTCAATAAGTTGTGTATTTATAGCATCTATTTGACTAAGAAGAAAAGTGAGGGATGACTTCAAATTGCATCAGAAACTTTACACCCCATAGTATATAAGAGAATGAAGCAGTTTGGTTTTGAATGAACACATGAGATGGCAGTTCCCTAGGTTTTTAAGTCCAAGTATAAAAGGCTAATCCGTTGGATTGACAGTTATGTTTGTGTTTATTGTTGGTATTGGTCTCCTGGGGTGAAATTTCACCCTGAGTTTTTTGCATGCACTCTTAGTTTGGCATTCTTGTTTCAGACCAAAGTGCTTCCTTTCTGCCACCTTATCTTTCCTTTCCCCTCCCTCCACTCCCTCTTTCTTTCTTCTTTCTCCCCTCTCTCTATTTTTCAGATACTGCACACAACTTTGATAGATCCCAAGCTCCAGGATGACCTCTGTGACTTCTATGGCCAATGCAGCTCCAGACACTGGCTTCTTCCTGGACCTCTAGGGAGTTTTTGTTCCTGAATCTTTTCTCCTGCTACCTCTTCTCCTGCAATTCTAGAGGTCTATTCAATGATGTCCTCCCCCACCACGTTTCACCCAATCTGACTGCTGATGTGTTCTTACCTTAAAACTACACGAGTTTTTCTCCTGGAGCAAAAAGTAATGATGCTTGGGGGCAGTGTGAACCTGGAATCTGGAAAGGAGAGTTCAGATGACACTGGGTATCCAGAGTTCTTGACTGTTATGGTGCAAAGTGGAGCCATGAAGAGATGTTTCGAGGTGAAGTGTTTGAAATCATAATTGAAGATTCAGCAAGTGAACAAATTGGGATGAGTATTAGGGAGAAAAAAATGGATGTGAATGAGGCAAAGAGGAAATAAAGTACATAAGATGGGATGCTTTAAGCTTTTGAAATTACTAATTATTGATAATTAGATATTATCAATGTCAGTCACTCCAAATCCATTAGAAAAGTGATGAAAATTATGGAACTCTTCAAATTCCCACAGACAAATACATAACATTACTAGCTTTTCAGTAGCAATGTTGAGCCTAGTCTCACCAATGTTAGACACCAGGAAATTAAAAGAAACACACATTTAAATGGCCTATTAGAAAGAGTTAAAAACTTTCATCAAGGGTCCAGGGGTGTAGGTCAGTGGTGGAGCACTTGCCTAGCATGAATGAGTTCAAGGATTTGATTCCTGCTATATAAAAAAGGAGAAGGAATGTTCATTGTAATCCATGTTGTTAAAACGTTGGCAAAGGACTGGGTTGTGGCTCAGTGTCAGAGCATTTGCCTTGCACATGTGAAGCACAGGGTTCTGAAAATAAACAAAATAAAGATATTATGTCCTTGTGCAACTAAGAAAACCATTTTAAATAAACATTTTTAAATAATGTTGGCAGAAAGATGTTCCTCAATATTGGTGTTTGAATGAATTTGGTATGCAACCTAGCCATGTGTTTTAACAATTTTAAATATACTGTTTTGATATAGGAATTCCACTTTTAGGAATTTATTATACAGATTCATTCACAGAAAAAAAGAAACTCGATTAAGGAAAAAATAGTGTTCTTTCATAGTACAAGATAAAAATGATCCACTTAGTTAGAAATAAGGCAACCCTTAAAATCTCAAAGGGAATAGATAGCATTGAGGTTCTAGGACATATTAAATGCCCTTACAATTCCAAGAGGTAGAGAGCATTAAAGAATTTTATATATATGTAATTTTTTATGGTATTGAAAACATGGCTCCCTTTTGATATGGAATCATATAGATGTTACATCTCTAAACAAAGATAATGATGCTACACAATTTTATACATTTTGTGTAGGACCTTTAATAAAAAATATTTGATAAAATCATTCTCTAATTTCATATCTTCCACTTTCATTCTCTTTCCTGTACTACTGGAAATTATTCTAGTGAAATGAAATTTAAGTAATGAACATTTTAGCAAAGTATTTAGTAAGAGTCACAAAAACTACAAAAATATTGTGAGATTTTAGTTTGCAAAATGGATGCAAATGATATCAAAGATAATTATATAAGAAATTTATTAAATTATGAATGGATGTAAAAGTTACGAAAGATTATTCAATGACAAACTTTTAATTAATACAAACATTACTTAAGACAAATAAATGTGTCATAGTACAGTTAAGTGGAGGTCAAGTCAGGAGATAACTCTTCTTCCTGGTGCATTCACCAGCTTAGACCAAAGCACTTGGCCTCCCTCTGTACTACTTGTCAAAGACTGAGCCTTTCTGAGCCTGGGGAATTAGAACACATACTGTGGCCCTCTGCCCCTAGCAGAAACCCACCTGATCCTTGGCATTCTTTTGCCTTAAGGTACTCATTCCTGAACTAAAAACTTAATCAATACATTAAATTAAAAATTATTGTCAAACACTATGGTTTTATAAAATATGCTGATATTATAAAACAGATGTTATATTATGCATGATAATTATTTTTTTTTCTTTCAGTTTCAAAAGAAATTAAAACAATTTTGTAGGACCATAATGTATTTTAAGGCCCTAGTCACTTTGCACAGTGGATGGGTGAGCCCTGCCTGGAATCTTACTGATTTATGTTAGCAGCAGCTAAGGGTCCGACTCTATAGAGGGCCAAGTTATAAACCCACTACAAAGCAGAGTTTTCTTGGCCCAAATGAATTGTTAAGAAGCAAGTTTGTGAAGGAGTCTATGGTTTTATGGATGTTCTTAGAGCTCCTAATGATAAAAACTACTTCTCCTTGGATCATTGTGACAAAAAAATGTGACAGTAAAAACCACACTGTAACTTCTTTCTCTCAAACATATGCCACAGAGATTTTTTCATGGATCAGTTTTAATTCAAGATCATGAGACTTTGATTATATTTCAGAAAAATAATACCATATAGAAAATGAATGTGAACATAATCTGAGGAGTGTCCTGCCCTAAATTAAAAAAAAAAAATCACCATTTATCTAAATGTAATACTTTGAAATAGAGTTAGTGATTGAGAAAGTCAGCCATAGAGGTAGTTGTGTACTACCTCTATGCAATATTGATGTTGCCCATTATCAATAATGATATTTGATTATTAATGTTGCCTATTATCAATCTCTAAAATGTCTTTAATTCCAGCTACACAGGAGGCTCAAGCAAGAGGATCATAAACACACAAGCAACATAGTGAGACTCTCTCCTCAAATATAAAAACAGCAGGAGATGTAGCTTGGTGTTAAAGTGCTCCAAGATCAACCCCAAATTGCAAGGAGGGGGGAGGGGAAACTTTTAAATGTCAGGTTTTTCTTTCTTTTGTTATCTTTCTATTATTTTATTTTGCCCATATTAAAATTTTGATTCTGCAATCTGAGTACTCGGAAAATGAGAGATTATATCCCATCTGATTCAAATGTATGATATGTCAAAGTCATTGTACTGTCATGTGTAACAAAAAAATTATAATGTGCTATGCTATGTATTTCTTCTCATCATTTTCAATACTGAAAGCATAAGTTGTATAAAGATTTTTAGAGACTTCCAATTTTGTTTTATGTAAATTTAACCAAAGGAAAGTACATTATTAGAATGCTCAATATTTTGGTAGGTGTGGTGTATGTGTGTGTAAAGCAATGAAAGGTTCTCAAAAATGAAGATGTCCTTTAGTACTATTACATTTTCCTCCTGCTTCAGACTCCAAATCCCTGGGATTACAGGCCTTGGCCTCTGCACCTAGCTTCCTTTGTTTATTGTGGAAGCTAATCCTCTAGTTGTCCCCAAGGTTCAAGAAAATCCATGAGAGGGAGAGGAAGAAAAGCTGATTTAGATTTTAGCTTTTTTGGAAAAAGGATGATCCTATTGGAATCTTGTCTGTATATCTGAACCACAAAAATACTCCAACTTGTCCTTGACCTCTACTCCCATTCCATGCCATAGACAATTTACACTCAATTTAGCTGATGAGAAAAGCAAGGCAAACAGGTCTGATCTCACTGTTCAGTAAGACCTAGCACCTAAGCCCCTCTAAATCCAAATCCCCTCAATCTAAAACCTAGGGAACAGGAAAGTTTAAAAGTCCATGTCCATGCTAATGAAGGCATTACATCCCTTCAAGCTAAGCCCAATGTATAATTTATCTTTTTATTTTTTGAGACAGGATCTTGTTCTGTTGTCCAGGGAGGCTTCAAAGTCCTGGGCCCAAGCAATGCTCCTGCCTGAGCCTCCTGTGTAGCTTGGACTACTAGTAAACAACATGGCACCCTGCTGATGATAGTTTGCTAAGGCTACCTGAGCCAACTGACATTAGGCATATGACCCCACCCAAAAGCCTTCAGTTTTGGTAGATCTCAAAAGAAAATCTGTAAAGTCTCTTAACCTGGACATAGCCCACCAGGGCAGGATTCTGTCACTGTCTGGACATGTCTGACCTAGAGCTGATGTCTTGGATCCCATGATTGTCAACTCAGAAGACCCAAGACTAGAGATTTCATTTTGATGTCCTTCTTAGTTAATAAGAAATTAAGTGTAGACCATTTAAAGGATATTTATTGATGCTTCTTCTCTCTCCTCTTCCAGAAGGTCACTTTCAGTTTTGAGGAAACACCATCAAGTGGCCACCCAACTATACATTCTGTTAGCACACTACCCTCATGTCTCCAGAGATGGCATTGAGTTCAGCCATAGTTCTGAGCTGGGTAATTGGCTCCTTCCTGCCCCAGACCTACCTATACAGCTTCCCATCCTGACCCTTTACTCACCCCCTCCACATCAATAGACAAGCAGTGAATAAAGGAATGGCTCATCATGAAAAATTCAATCAGATTAGAAACTAGAAGAATTCTCAGTTCATCTAAAAGAAGAGTTCTTTAACAAATTAATTACACAAAGAATTTTTTTTAATTCAAGAACCTTTAAATCATTTCAGAGAGAAAGAACAAAATGAGGGATGATCACCACAGCCAAGACTTCAAAGTGCCTAGGCATGCAGGGCATAGTCCCAGTGCATGAGTCCACAGGGACAGTATGAGGGTCCCCAGTGGTGTATTTCAGGTTCCTTCTAGGGCTTTGGCTGAAGGGCATTGTACTGCAAGGCATCCTCAAGATGAGATTCCTTTCCTTTCTGGGTTCCTCTGGGATGTAAGCTTCAGTTTTCAGCAGCTTCCGGGGACATCCTGGGCTCCAAGAGAAAGCCTGAGTGTGTGTTTGTCCAATTGTCCAGGCACTGGCACCTCCTGGGAAGTTCAGGACCCATTGGTCCCACTGACCATAGTGTTTGCAGATATTTGAGGTGACTAGAGCTCCTGAGAGGTTTCAGCCATTGGCTGCTGGATGGTCTTGAACTCGGTGCTGGTCCATCTCAACTCCCTGCTCCTGTGTAACAACGCATGCAGTTAGTGCACGACCTCAGTTCCCCAAAGACAGCTCCCTGCTCTGTGTAAGCCCAGTGAGGCAGTTGGCTTACTGGAAAATTCACATCTCTGTAGCTCTGGAGGCACTGGCAGGAGTGGCAGCTCAGTGAAGGAAAATTATCTGGGTTCAGGCCTAGGGGAATGTGGGACTGTGGACAAGATCTCCTAAGAGTCAATGATCTCTACGTTGACAGACAGAACAGCCATAGCTTCAGCTTCCCTACCATGCCAAGGTGTGTGTTTACTTGGCCTAGGAAAAGGATCAACTCATTCAGTCTGGTATGGACTGAAGCTTTTCATAGTGTTCTGTCCAGTAGTTGACCTCAGAAGCAACACCCAATCATGTGGGAGGGACATTCATTTGCATCATACATTGATTCAAGAACGTGATAGGATTAAGGTGCAAGTGGACCAATCCTGAAGGCATTTTGGAAATTCCTTGGTTTTGATTGAATTAGGGAAAGGATGCGTGGATGAGGTAGGATAGAAGCGAGCCTCCAGTTCTTTCAAGTTTCAATTCACTCCAAAAATTCTTTCTCTATTTCAAATAAACACAGACAAATTAACCAGGCATGGTGGTGCACCTCTGTAATCCCAGCGGCTTGGGAGGTCAAGGCAGGAGAATGTTGAATTCAAAGCCAGCCTTAGCAAGGGCAAGGTGCAAAGCAACTCAGTGAGACT
Organism: Marmota flaviventris; assembly: GCF_047511675.1. NCBI lineage: Eukaryota > Metazoa > Chordata > Mammalia > Rodentia > Sciuridae > Marmota > Marmota flaviventris. The sequence continues at coordinate 33,305 of NW_027288124.1, read as the reverse complement.
CTGTCTCTAAATAAAATACAAAAAAAAAAAAAAAAAAAAAAAAATTTCAAAATCACTGGTCTAATTCTGCACTTAATTTTTGTTTGTTTGTTTTTCAATGATTCTCGTGATTGAATATTAGGCTTTACCACTGAGCTTCCTCTCAGCCCTTTTTATCTTGTGTTTGAGACAAGATCTGGCTATATTGCTTAGGATGGCCTCAAACATCTGTATTTCTTCCCTCAGTCTCTTGCTTCTTTGGGATTGCCTGCAAGGGTCAGTACACCTAGCTAGTTCTCCACATATGGACTGGCTGGTTTTAGAGACCAGACTCAGTGGTGCTGGATCATACTCTTAGGACCATGGATATGCATACCCTTGATGGCCTTGACAGTTTCGCTGTGTTTTAAAAGTGAACACAAATATTTGAACCTCTTGATTTGGAAGATTTTGTGGAGCTTTTTGTATCAAGACAATAGTGAATCATTTTCACACATAACCTCTAACAAGTTATAGGAAGAGGATTGATTCATTCTTCAGGAGATTGTATTTTTAATTGATGTAAAAAGTTTCAGGGGACATACCCAATTGTATTTAGAAGAAATTTTAACATTTCTTGTTTTTTTTTTTTTTTCTTTTTCTTTCTTTCGACTTTTTTTTTTTTAAGAATCATTGGGTATTGACTCTAGGACTTCATGCATGCTGGCAAGCACTCTACCACTAATCTGCACTCAAAGTCCCCATCTGCAAGTTATTAAGATCTTTTTTATGTACATTTCATCTGCTGCTTCAAATTCTGACATAGTAGCCTCTGATGTGCCTTAGCACACCCCAACTCTCCATTGTCCTGCAGTGGACATTCATATTGCTGCTGTCCCCATAACCACACATAATTGTCTCTATGAGCCTGTGGGAGAATTTCTCTAGAACAGGTGACGATTAATAAAACTGTTCCATAAAAAGTGTATGACCTTAATTTTACCGATAATTGACAGATTGTTCTTTAGGGTGCAGCATTTACTTTCCAATACTGATGTGCAGTACTGCATGCACATATTCCCCCAAAACACTTGGAATGACCTAGTATTCTGACATTTGCCAGGGTCTTTGTGGCTCTGTAGAGGTTTGCTCTGGTGCTGATGGCTACCGTCCAGTCTTTTCTAATTTCTGAAACTCTCTCTATGGGCCAGTTGCTGTGTGATTTTTGAGAGACATTCTCTGATATTCAGTCTGAAATCTGCTTTTGCTTTTTGATCGGATTGCTAATTTTCTTTATCCCTTGTGCATAAACTGTGTGTGTTCAGTGTGGGTTCCTAAAGACAGAAGGAATACAATCGTGCTATTATATTAGACTTTGTGCCTTGAGCTTATTATAATCTCTTTCATTTTTGACAACCCCAGAAGAATGGACTTAGGTTTTATCCAGAAAATAATACATTTCCTGTTGGGCTGGGGTTGTGACTCAGAGATACAGTGCTCACCTAACATGTGTGAGGCCCTGGGTTTGATTCTTAGCACCACATAAAAGAGAAATAAAGAAAGGTATTGTGTCCATCTACAACTGCGAAAAAATATTTAAAAAATACATATTCTCCATGAAAAGAATATTTAAAATATTTTTGATTTTAGGATGTTTTTATAAGGTTAGTTTTATAGAATTTTTTCTTTGAGCAAATATACAAGTAAAAGAAAACATGTCTTTCAAAATTTCATCTAGATATTTTAGTTTTTCTTCTGTGTAAGCCTTTCCATCAAGAAATACATTGTTTAAATAGAGACATTTGTACATTTTCTATATAGGTTAACTCATTACCACAGGGATCCAGGGACCAGAGGCAGACATTCTACCTTCCAGGACCTCCTCTCCCTGGTTGGTATTAAACTGGATCTCAGTGACACCATTCTGAGAGGTGCTAGTGTCTGAGAGAAGCTGTGTTGGTCAGGGACAGCCTTGTGGCTGTCTTAGACACTGAAGACTCCAGGCCCTTCCTTAGGTGGATGCAGGATACAGATATTGTGCAAAGACACACATTTCCCAGCTAAGGAACTCCTACCATCCCACACTTTCTTTCCTATACTTGGATATATTTGTTTGAGGCTAAAATTTGGGGCTCCTTTGCATCGCTCTCCCTGGATACTTTCCATACCTCTGTCCACCAAAGGAGACCATCTCTAAGGCTCCGATGTCCAGTCCACAGCACAGCTCAGAATCAGAGCTCTGTCTCCTATTGCTTGCAGCACTCCTCCATCCTCTCTTCTCTCTTCATTCTGTCTCCTCTTGATCAAGAGAACCAAATATTCATGAGAACCTGTACAACAACATCAATTGCCTATTAGAAAGTAAACAAGGAGACTTTGGTAAGGGATACATCTTACATTTTTCTGGAACAGAACTAAAAACAAAATCTACCAATCTGAACACTCAGTACTCCTAGAACTCAGTGGTCATGGATCAGGGTTAAAAGTCTGCATGTCTCTGGGGAGGCTGTCTCTAGAACTATATGGATTTGACCAAGAGAAGCTGCCAGGTCAGGCGACTGTCTGGTTGCTTTGCAGCATGGCACTCTCCTGAGGATGAATTTGAGTTCTTTGGTGTCATGGGCATAGGGATCCGGAAAGGCAGGCAGGTAGAACTAGGGATGGTTCTATGGTGTATGGGTGCTAGGCAAGTGTCTGAGTGGAAGGAGACCCAATATAGCAGCCCCCATGGCCTGTATTTTAGGCTTTCCCACTAGGGTTCTCCCAGCTGAGGACAGAAGGGGGAACCACTTCCCAGAATCTTCTAAGCTCAGTGACAAAGGCAACTGGGATCTTACTGTCACTCTGTAGATTCCAGAGCCTGCTTGACACAGGAGTGATTGGTCCATGACTTTGGCCTCTAGATCAGAAGAAGCAGTGTCAGGGCTGAAAGAGGAGGGAAAGAATTGAGTGGCTGCTCAGCATTTGTTTTTTACTGATGGCCCGCTTGAATGAACAATTTCAAGGTAGAGTTCGTTATGTTGGGTGATGATGGTACTCTTGGCAGCAAATTGCTTCACAAGGTTGGGTCTGATGAACTTCAGTAGAAAAGCAATCATCTTTACTGTCCTGTATATCTAGGAAGAACAAATTTAAAAAAAAAAAAGAAAAAAGAAGAGAAATCATCTTGGATACAATTATAATAAATCTAATTGGTATGAGTAATTCATTAGATTAATTAATTAATTAGATTAAGCATATTAAGGTTAAAATATTTCACAAAGGCTTACTCATTATGAAACACCAGATTCTCTGTTTCCTTTGTATATGTGAAATCCCATGATCACAGCGCTTCTTCAGGGCATGTACCTTTGCTTCTACAAAGGCTTAATTCATTATCCCAAATCAAACCAAAGGCAATGCTGCAACCGAGTCCTCTGTAGACAGTCCTGCTAGGAGAAAAGATGGAGATCAATTCTCCACTCTTGATTGGAATTCTCAGCTACCTGTTTTGTTTCTCTATGGATGAGTTCTTAAATTATAAGGACGAAGGGGAATAGAGAGGTGTCGTGGGGGGATGGAAAGCTATACTCTTCAAATATCAGAAAAACAAATATGGTTCAGATTTAAATTCTTATCTCAACCTTTAATAGATTAAAATGTCATTATAAATTTAAAATTTTTAAGTCACAGCTGGTGGACATTGTTCAATCTGTGAAGTGAGAACAAAATTCTTAATTTTGAAAATTATGTCTTAGGATTCTAAGAAACCATAGGTCAGTCCAGCATAGTTGTGTCACACACTTGTCATCCCAGCAACTAGGAGGCTGAGGCAGAAGGAATGAAAGTCTGAAGTCAGGTGAGTGACTAAAGGAGACTCTCTCTCAAAATTATAAAAAGCCTGGAAATGTAGCTTTGTTCTAGGGACCTGGCTTCAATTCCCAGTACTGAAGAAGAAAAAAGGAAATATGAGCAAAGTAACAACAGTTCCTGAAACATAGTACAACAAATAACCTTTGTAAAGGTTTGATCATTCTTACATGATCATACTGCTTATTATCCTAGAAGCATAACCCCAGTGAAGAACAAACGCATAACTGTGGCCCTTTAAAACATCTCCCTAATGTAAAAGAAGTTTTCACGTTTTACTACCAGAGCCCCTTTATTGGTATTTTCTTTCAGCCACAGAGCCTTCCTAAATATCGCAGGCTTTCTAAAACTTGAAGTCCTCCAACCTCAGGCTCCTTAATAGGTGTGATTACAGGTATGTCCCACTGTTGCAAGGTTACCAGAAATTGGTTATTAAAAAATTATCAGAAGCACACATATATTTACATCTTATAGAAACACCGACCCCTCTGTTTAATGATCCCTTCAATGTCATCAACTCTGCATTATTATTCAATCAAGCATATTCAGAGAGCTTATCTCAGCCAGTTGTTATGAAAAGAGCTACAAGTATGGCATGTTCTCTCTCAAATGTAGAATTTTATAAACAAAAAGTTTACTTGAATGTAAAGTAAGGATTATTAGGGTCTAGGAAGGATTGAGGAGAAGATGGAAGACAAGTTGGTGGAAGTGACGAATGCCCTCGGTATGAATGAAGATATAACATGAACCCCTTCATGTTTGTTGTAAATATGTCAATAGATACATTTTTAAAGCAATACAAAAAACAAAGATGAATAAAACTAATTCTTTTCTCTCCTGTGGGAGCAGGTGCAGAATTCTGTAGTCCTTGAGTTCTACCTGGAAAGGGACCACAATGTGGGGGGAAATTCCCCACCTTGGGAAAGCCTTGAGCAAGCAAGAACCAATCCACTTACCTGAGGGTTGCTGAGCAAGATCCTTAAAGGCACAGAAATGACTTCCTTTATGGATAGGATTGGAGACTTCTGTATAAGCACCTATCAGGTCTTGGCATCCCCAAGCTACTGCAGATGAGGTCCTAGTCCCAGGAGATCAGTGCATGCAAAAGTACAGAAAGGAAGATGAGCCTGTTGGACGCCACATATGTCTCCCAGGGGCATTCCCACAGCTTTTTTGGTCTCTGAAACCCATTTCTATTTCAGATCCACTGCCCTGGGCCACCAGCCCCACACAGGAGCCCTGTAGATTCACACCTTCCTTGTTTGGGTTGGAAGGCACAAGGTGGAGTGGTGCCCAGACTGAACCTGGAATATCCAGCTATAGTAGTGTCTTGGTGCAGGCACACTTTCCATCTGTGCCCTTCATATTCTAGACCTTTAGGAAGTTTTTCAGATTAAATCAGCCTCCTTTGGTCTATAATAACATAATGCGATTTGTATTAATGGATTATAATAATTGTGAGGGATTTTCTAAAAATATTTATTTAGTTGTAGATGAACACACAGTATCTTCATGTATTTTTATGTGGTACAGAGGATTAAACCCAGTGCCTCACACATGTGAAGCAAGCACTTTACCACTGAGGTATGGCTTCAGCCCAGGGAATTTTTCTAAATGACATTTTATCCCCTCTTTAAATAAAAGAAAAAAAAGGAAGTAGTTATTTCATGAATTTAGTCAGTTAGTTGTAAAGCAGAAGAGCAAAAGCCTCAGTGAATGGGAAAACAAAAGCCCCTTTTTTTGACATTTGCCTTTAGGTTAAGCCCCAACTTTTGTCTTGCCATTTTCAAACTTAAGCTCTTACCAGCACCAGCTTCTGACTTGGGCCCTGGCTACTATGCTACTCCTATCATTCAGAATCCTATAAGTGAGTTATCATTATGTCTATCATAGAAAGCATATCATTTCTTATGAAAAATTGACATTTTCCCTTTTATCTTGTTTCATTCAGAGTGAGAAAACTAGAGGGCAATATGAAAGGCAAAGGGTAAAATATGAAAAAGATGGTCTCCTCTCAAGAATGAAGGAACTGGCAGGGGTTGCAGTGGTAGGGGGCTTGCCTACCATGTGTGAGGCACTCGGTTGGATCCTCAGCACCACATAAAAAATAAATAAATAAAATAAAGCTATTGTGTCCATCTGCAACTAAAATTTTTTTTAAAAAGGAAGGAACTTAAATTTGATTAACAATTAAGTGTTTGGATAAATGATCTGCACACTTCTTTTACTGTCATTAGATATAAAAAGACAGACTCTTGATCTCCCATTGTTTATTAATGTTCTAGGTTTAGGAAAAGGTTTTTAGAAAATAGAAAAAAAAACATCTTAACTCATTGCTTAAGAGATCCTGACAAATCGTAGAGTGTATTTATTAATCACTAAAGGCCACTGAAATGAAAACAATGTTACTGAGATGTAAAAGAAATTTTCACTACCTAAAATAAAACTTTCTTTCCCAGCAACATCAACACCCCAGAGTATATCCTAACATTTGAAAGGGTGGATGTTGGAGCATCAGGGTGCTGAAGACAAGTGTGTCTCACTGATCCAAAGCAGAATCAAGAGACAAGGTTGTGTTGTCTTGCCTGCCTACTGGCGCATTCCAACCATGCCTATTCACACCTCACCAAGCAGAGATCTTCACTTCTGTTCTTTTCAGTGGTGGTCGGTGTGCTGCAGCAGCCAGCAACAGGGTCCTGTTTGTGAATGAAAAACAGATAAGGCTGTCTTAGCCTTCCCACTTTCTGCCCTGTGGGCCTGGGTCCCATTGGCTGTGGTTTGTAGTCTACTGACTGCTGTGAGCTGTTCCCTGCTGGGAGGCCTTCACCTGAGAGCAGGCTAGAACTACACTCTCCGGCTCCCCACAGGCCTACTGAATCAGAATCTCCTGTTAAAGTATGAGCAGGTGATTCCTTTTGGCATTAGAGTTTGAGGAGCACTCTGGGAGTTAAAGAACGATTTTCTAAGGGTGTGGACACCAGAATTAGACAGGCATCAGTATAGATAGGTAAATCAAGTCAGGTATATCTAGGAGGCCAATTTTGAGTGAGTCTGGGAAGTGGGAGACTGTCCCTGAGGGATCTTATCAAGAACCTGCCCCTGCTCCAACCTGTTGCCAAAGTAACCAGTCCCAGGAAAATCCCTGCCCTACAAGGAGCTATAAGGTTGTTAGGGTGTTTTTCCTCTACTCCATCCTGCCCTTCCCCCTTCAGCCTACCTATTTCCCACCTTTTGGCCATCCCACCAAGCATTAATGGGCCTAGTCATGTCCACAGGAAGGAGAAAAATAAGGGGGAAAGGAGGAGATCAAAGGAAGCCTAGGATATATAAAAAGGGCAGAACACCTGGCTTCTTGGGATACCAGGATAGCAGCTATGCCCCCTTTCTCCCTCGCAGGAGAAGTCTTTTAAATAAACCCTGCTTCATTTGCTTGCCTTGGCCTGCTTCTCTAATGTTCAAACTTCAACATGTGAAGAAGCAGCAGTCCTCATCAATAACCCGCGGTATCATATTTGGAGGTTCCACGGAGGTCTACACTGAGGTAACTCCTCTCCATACATCCCACATCTGTTTGAGGTACATCTTTCTGTCTCTTATTTTGGAGGATGATTGGTACCTGTCAGCTATTTAAATGCAGTTAGTGCAGCCGCCACTCTTCAAGACTAGGGTGAAAGATTTCCTGGCCTAGGCAGCTGTCAATCACCTGTTAAACACAGAGCAGGCATGTTGGGGTCTGCTGAAGCCTCTTCCTACTCTTCTGTCCAGGCTCGGAGAGCAATTGGCTTGAGTACACAGTGTCCCTAGTCCCGATCTTCCTTGGATGTGTGGAAGTGGATGAAGGAGTATGGAACAACTGCGGAATTTCTGGCCTGAGCTACACTCAGGTGAAAATCCTCAGGTTCCTTCTCTGAAAATTCCTCCCGACAGCCCTAAGAGGTATAAAAGGTGATCAATAGATGAATGACACTGAGAGAAAGCCCCAATTACATTTGCCTCCATTTGAGCCACACAACACTCCCAACCCCGTGTCCATTCCCTCCTGGATGCTCCCTTTCTTTGCCAATCAGAAACACTGGCAAATCAGACTACAGGAATGGGAGAAAGACATGGGATGATTAGTAAAAACAAGGTCAGCACAGCGCCCATGTCCCCTGCCAGGTGTCAGGGTTCGGGCAGCCAAGGGGGCCCAGGCGAGGGGCAGGGCTGTGTTTCCCCTAGGGAGCCTTCAGGGCGCAGAGGCCAGCCCATTGCACTCCTCTGCAATCCAGGGGAGGAGATGCTCCAGGGAGGGACCTGGACGCAAGCAGGGCCAAACGAGGGCCCTGGGTGTGGAAAGGCTGCCAGCGCCAGCATGAAGCTGGGTGGCTGGGTGGGAGGGGTCCCGGGACCCATTGGAGGAGCCCAGGCTAGGGAGCCACGCGACCTAGGCCAAGGAGCAGGGAGAGAGTAAAGGGGAAAGAGGGAAGGGGAGGAAGGGGCGGCGCGAGGACGAGGAGGAGGAGGAGGAGGAGGAAAGATTGGGGTGGGGTGGGCTGGAGGCGGCTGGGGCGCGAGGGGCACCGAGGGGAGCGCGCGCGGTAGGGGGCCCAAGCAAGGGGCCCCCGGTTTGACCCGACGAGGCGGAGCGACGCCACCCGACGCCACGGGACGCCACGCGACACGACGACGAACACGCGCTCAGGGGCCCAGCCCAGGAGCCAGGCCCCAGGACTGGAGCTTAAAGCTCCGTGGTTAGGGAGGGCTGGCTTGGCTTAGGGGCAGCACGCAAGGCGAGAGGGCAGGGGAGGGAAGGGAGGGGATGGCGCAGGCCAAGGTCAGCGCAGCGCCCACGTCCACTGCCAGGTGTCAGGGTTCGGGCAGCCAAGGGGGCCCAGGCGAGGGGCAGGGCTGTGTTTCCCCTAGGGAGCCTTCAGGGCGCAGAGGCCAGCCCATTGCACTCCTCTGCAATCCAGGGGAGGAGATGCTCCAGGGAGGGACCTGGACGCAAGCAGGGCCAAACGAGGGCCCTGGGTGTGGAAAGGCTGCCAGCGCCAGCATGAAGCTGGGTGGCTGGGTGGGAGGGGTCCCGGGACCCATTGGAGGAGCCCAGGCTAGGGAGCCACGCGACCTAGGCCAAGGAGCAGGGAGAGAGTAAAGGGGAGAGAGGGAAGGGGAGGAAGGGGCGGCGCGAGGAGGAGGAGGAGGAGGAGGAGGAGGAAAGATTGGGGTGGGGTGGGCTGGAGGCGGCTGGGGCGCGAGGGGCACCGAGGGGAGCGCGCGCGGTAGGGGGCCCAAGCAAGGGGCCCCCGGTTTGACCCGACGAGGCGGAGCGACGCCACCCGACGCCACGGGACGCCACGCGACACGACGACGAACACGCGCTCAGGGGCCCAGCCCAGGAGCCAGGCCCCAGGACTGGAGCTTAAAGCTCCGTGGTTAGGGAGGGCTGGCTTGGCTTAGGGGCAGCACGCAAGGCGAGAGGGCAGGGGAGGGAAGGGAGGGGATGGCGCAGGCCAAGGTCAGCGCAGCGCCCACGTCCACTGCCAGGTGTCAGGGTTCGGGCAGCCAAGGGGGCCCAGGCGAGGGGCAGGGCTGTGTTTCCCCTAGGGAGCCTTCAGGGCGCAGAGGCCAGCCCATTGCACTCCTCTGCAATCCAGGGGAGGAGATGCTCCAGGGAGGGACCTGGACGCAAGCAGGGCCAAACGAGGGCCCTGGGTGTGGAAAGGCTGCCAGCGCCAGCATGAAGCTGGGTGGCTGGGTGGGAGGGGTCCCGGGACCCATTGGAGGAGCCCAGGCTAGGGAGCCACGCGACCTAGGCCAAGGAGCAGGGAGAGAGTAAAGGGGAGAGAGGGAAGGGGAGGAAGGGGCGGCGCGAGGAGGAGGAGGAGGAGGAGGAGGAGGAAAGATTGGGGTGGGGTGGGCTGGAGGCGGCTGGGGCGCGAGGGGCACCGAGGGGAGCGCGCGCGGTAGGGGGCCCAAGCAAGGGGCCCCCGGTTTGACCCGACGAGGCGGAGCGACGCCACCCGACGCCACGGGACGCCACGCGACACGACGACGAACACGCGCTCAGGGGCCCAGCCCAGGAGCCAGGCCCCAGGACTGGAGCTTAAAGCTCCGTGGTTAGGGAGGGCTGGCTTGGCTTAGGGGCAGCACGCAAGGCGAGAGGGCAGGGGAGGGAAGGGAGGGGATGGCGCAGGCCAAGGTCAGCGCAGCGCCCACGTCCACTGCCAGGTGTCAGGGTTCGGGCAGCCAAGGGGGCCCAGGCGAGGGGCAGGGCTGTGTTTCCCCTAGGGAGCCTTCAGGGCGCAGAGGCCAGCCCATTGCACTCCTCTGCAATCCAGGGGAGGAGATGCTCCAGGGAGGGACCTGGACGCAAGCAGGGCCAAACGAGGGCCCTGGGTGTGGAAAGGCTGCCAGCGCCAGCATGAAGCTGGGTGGCTGGGTGGGAGGGGTCCCGGGACCCATTGGAGGAGCCCAGGCTAGGGAGCCACGCGACCTAGGCCAAGGAGCAGGGAGAGAGTAAAGGGGAGAGAGGGAAGGGGAGGAAGGGGCGGCGCGAGGAGGAGGAGGAGGAGGAGGAGGAGGAGGAAAGATTGGGGTGGGGTGGGCTGGAGGCGGCTGGGGCGCGAGGGGCACCGAGGGGAGCGCGCGCGGTAGGGGGCCCAAGCAAGGGGCCCCCGGTTTGACCCGACGAGGCGGAGCGACGCCACCCGACGCCACGGGACGCCACGCGACACGACGACGAACACGCGCTCAGGGGCCCAGCCCAGGAGCCAGGCCCCAGGACTGGAGCTTAAAGCTCCGTGGTTAGGGAGGGCTGGCTTGGCTTAGGGGCAGCACGCAAGGCGAGAGGGCAGGGGAGGGAAGGGAGGGGATGGCGCAGGCCAAGGTCAGCGCAGCGCCCACGTCCACTGCCAGGTGTCAGGGTTCGGGCAGCCAAGGGGGCCCAGGCGAGGGGCAGGGCTGTGTTTCCCCTAGGGAGCCTTCAGGGCGCAGAGGCCAGCCCATTGCACTCCTCT
>NW_027288124.1:10000-17500 GCF_047511675.1 Marmota flaviventris | reverse complement strand
AGGGGAGGAAGGGGCGGCGCGAGGAGGAGGAGGAGGAGGAGGAGGAAAGATTGGGGTGGGGTGGGCTGGAGGCGGCTGGGGCGCGAGGGGCACCGAGGGGAGCGCGCGCGGTAGGGGGCCCAAGCAAGGGGCCCCCGGTTTGACCCGACGAGGCGGAGCGACGCCACCCGACGCCACGGGACGCCACGCGACACGACGACGAACACGCGCTCAGGGGCCCAGCCCAGGAGCCAGGCCCCAGGACTGGAGCTTAAAGCTCCGTGGTTAGGGAGGGCTGGCTTGGCTTAGGGGCAGCACGCAAGGCGAGAGGGCAGGGGAGGGAAGGGAGGGGATGGCGCAGGCCAAGGTCAGCGCAGCGCCCACGTCCACTGCCAGGTGTCAGGGTTCGGGCAGCCAAGGGGGCCCAGGCGAGGGGCAGGGCTGTGTTTCCCCTAGGGAGCCTTCAGGGCGCAGAGGCCAGCCCATTGCACTCCTCTGCAATCCAGGGGAGGAGATGCTCCAGGGAGGGACCTGGACGCAAGCAGGGCCAAACGAGGGCCCTGGGTGTGGAAAGGCTGCCAGCGCCAGCATGAAGCTGGGTGGCTGGGTGGGAGGGGTCCCGGGACCCATTGGAGGAGCCCAGGCTAGGGAGCCACGCGACCTAGGCCAAGGAGCAGGGAGAGAGTAAAGGGGAGAGAGGGAAGGGGAGGAAGGGGCGGCGCGAGGAGGAGGAGGAGGAGGAGGAGGAAAGATTGGGGTGGGGTGGGCTGGAGGCGGCTGGGGCGCGAGGGGCACCGAGGGGAGCGCGCGCGGTAGGGGGCCCAAGCAAGGGGCCCCCGGTTTGACCCGACGAGGCGGAGCGACGCCACCCGACGCCACGGGACGCCACGCGACACGACGACGAACACGCGCTCAGGGGCCCAGCCCAGGAGCCAGGCCCCAGGACTGGAGCTTAAAGCTCCGTGGTTAGGGAGGGCTGGCTTGGCTTAGGGGCAGCACGCAAGGCGAGAGGGCAGGGGAGGGAAGGGAGGGGATGGCGCAGGCCAAGGTCAGCGCAGCGCCCACGTCCACTGCCAGGTGTCAGGGTTCGGGCAGCCAAGGGGGCCCAGGCGAGGGGCAGGGCTGTGTTTCCCCTAGGGAGCCTTCAGGGCGCAGAGGCCAGCCCATTGCACTCCTCTGCAATCCAGGGGAGGAGATGCTCCAGGGAGGGACCTGGACGCAAGCAGGGCCAAACGAGGGCCCTGGGTGTGGAAAGGCTGCCAGCGCCAGCATGAAGCTGGGTGGCTGGGTGGGAGGGGTCCCGGGACCCATTGGAGGAGCCCAGGCTAGGGAGCCACGCGACCTAGGCCAAGGAGCAGGGAGAGAGTAAAGGGGAGAGAGGGAAGGGGAGGAAGGGGCGGCGCGAGGAGGAGGAGGAGGAGGAGGAGGAGGAGGAAAGATTGGGGTGGGGTGGGCTGGAGGCGGCTGGGGCGCGAGGGGCACCGAGGGGAGCGCGCGCGGTAGGGGGCCCAAGCAAGGGGCCCCCGGTTTGACCCGACGAGGCGGAGCGACGCCACCCGACGCCACGGGACGCCACGCGACACGACGACGAACACGCGCTCAGGGGCCCAGCCCAGGAGCCAGGCCCCAGGACTGGAGCTTAAAGCTCCGTGGTTAGGGAGGGCTGGCTTGGCTTAGGGGCAGCACGCAAGGCGAGAGGGCAGGGGAGGGAAGGGAGGGGATGGCGCAGGCCAAGGTCAGCGCAGCGCCCACGTCCACTGCCAGGTGTCAGGGTTCGGGCAGCCAAGGGGGCCCAGGCGAGGGGCAGGGCTGTGTTTCCCCTAGGGAGCCTTCAGGGCGCAGAGGCCAGCCCATTGCACTCCTCTGCAATCCAGGGGAGGAGATGCTCCAGGGAGGGACCTGGACGCAAGCAGGGCCAAACGAGGGCCCTGGGTGTGGAAAGGCTGCCAGCGCCAGCATGAAGCTGGGTGGCTGGGTGGGAGGGGTCCCGGGACCCATTGGAGGAGCCCAGGCTAGGGAGCCACGCGACCTAGGCCAAGGAGCAGGGAGAGAGTAAAGGGGAAAGAGGGAAGGGGAGGAAGGGGCGGCGCGAGGACGAGGAGGAGGAGGAGGAGGAGGAAAGATTGGGGTGGGGTGGGCTGGAGGCGGCTGGGGCGCGAGGGGCACCGAGGGGAGCGCGCGCGGTAGGGGGCCCAAGCAAGGGGCCCCCGGTTTGACCCGACGAGGCGGAGCGACGCCACCCGACGCCACGGGACGCCACGCGACACGACGACGAACACGCGCTCAGGGGCCCAGCCCAGGAGCCAGGCCCCAGGACTGGAGCTTAAAGCTCCGTGGTTAGGGAGGGCTGGCTTGGCTTAGGGGCAGCACGCAAGGCGAGAGGGCAGGGGAGGGAAGGGAGGGGATGGCGCAGGCCAAGGTCAGCGCAGCGCCCACGTCCACTGCCAGGTGTCAGGGTTCGGGCAGCCAAGGGGGCCCAGGCGAGGGGCAGGGCTGTGTTTCCCCTAGGGAGCCTTCAGGGCGCAGAGGCCAGCCCATTGCACTCCTCTGCAATCCAGGGGAGGAGATGCTCCAGGGAGGGACCTGGACGCAAGCAGGGCCAAACGAGGGCCCTGGGTGTGGAAAGGCTGCCAGCGCCAGCATGAAGCTGGGTGGCTGGGTGGGAGGGGTCCCGGGACCCATTGGAGGAGCCCAGGCTAGGGAGCCACGCGACCTAGGCCAAGGAGCAGGGAGAGAGTAAAGGGGAGAGAGGGAAGGGGAGGAAGGGGCGGCGCGAGGAGGAGGAGGAGGAGGAGGAGGAGGAGGAAAGATTGGGGTGGGGTGGGCTGGAGGCGGCTGGGGCGCGAGGGGCACCGAGGGGAGCGCGCGCGGTAGGGGGCCCAAGCAAGGGGCCCCCGGTTTGACCCGACGAGGCGGAGCGACGCCACCCGACGCCACGGGACGCCACGCGACACGACGACGAACACGCGCTCAGGGGCCCAGCCCAGGAGCCAGGCCCCAGGACTGGAGCTTAAAGCTCCGTGGTTAGGGAGGGCTGGCTTGGCTTAGGGGCAGCACGCAAGGCGAGAGGGCAGGGGAGGGAAGGGAGGGGATGGCGCAGGCCAAGGTCAGCGCAGCGCCCACGTCCACTGCCAGGTGTCAGGGTTCGGGCAGCCAAGGGGGCCCAGGCGAGGGGCAGGGCTGTGTTTCCCCTAGGGAGCCTTCAGGGCGCAGAGGCCAGCCCATTGCACTCCTCTGCAATCCAGGGGAGGAGATGCTCCAGGGAGGGACCTGGACGCAAGCAGGGCCAAACGAGGGCCCTGGGTGTGGAAAGGCTGCCAGCGCCAGCATGAAGCTGGGTGGCTGGGTGGGAGGGGTCCCGGGACCCATTGGAGGAGCCCAGGCTAGGGAGCCACGCGACCTAGGCCAAGGAGCAGGGAGAGAGTAAAGGGGAGAGAGGGAAGGGGAGGAAGGGGCGGCGCGAGGAGGAGGAGGAGGAGGAGGAGGAGGAGGAAAGATTGGGGTGGGGTGGGCTGGAGGCGGCTGGGGCGCGAGGGGCACCGAGGGGAGCGCGCGCGGTAGGGGGCCCAAGCAAGGGGCCCCCGGTTTGACCCGACGAGGCGGAGCGACGCCACCCGACGCCACGGGACGCCACGCGACACGACGACGAACACGCGCTCAGGGGCCCAGCCCAGGAGCCAGGCCCCAGGACTGGAGCTTAAAGCTCCGTGGTTAGGGAGGGCTGGCTTGGCTTAGGGGCAGCACGCAAGGCCGAGAGGGCAGGGGAGGGAAGGGAGGGGATGGCGCAGGCCAAGGTCAGCGCAGCGCCCACGTCCACTGCCAGGTGTCAGGGTTCGGGCAGCCAAGGGGGCCCAGGCGAGGGGCAGGGCTGTGTTTCCCCTAGGGAGCCTTCAGGGCGCAGAGGCCAGCCCATTGCACTCCTCTGCAATCCAGGGGAGGAGATGCTCCAGGGAGGGACCTGGACGCAAGCAGGGCCAAACGAGGGCCCTGGGTGTGGAAAGGCTGCCAGCGCCAGCATGAAGCTGGGTGGCTGGGTGGGAGGGGTCCCGGGACCCATTGGAGGAGCCCAGGCTAGGGAGCCACGCGACCTAGGCCAAGGAGCAGGGAGAGAGTAAAGGGGAGAGAGGGAAGGGGAGGAAGGGGCGGCGCGAGGAGGAGGAGGAGGAGGAGGAGGAGGAGGAAAGATTGGGGTGGGGTGGGCTGGAGGCGGCTGGGGCGCGAGGGGCACCGAGGGGAGCGCGCGCGGTAGGGGGCCCAAGCAAGGGGCCCCCGGTTTGACCCGACGAGGCGGAGCGACGCCACCCGACGCCACGGGACGCCACGCGACACGACGACGAACACGCGCTCAGGGGCCCAGCCCAGGAGCCAGGCCCCAGGACTGGAGCTTAAAGCTCCGTGGTTAGGGAGGGCTGGCTTGGCTTAGGGGCAGCACGCAAGGCGAGAGGGCAGGGGAGGGAAGGGAGGGGATGGCGCAGGCCAAGGTCAGCGCAGCGCCCACGTCCACTGCCAGGTGTCAGGGTTCGGGCAGCCAAGGGGGCCCAGGCGAGGGGCAGGGCTGTGTTTCCCCTAGGGAGCCTTCAGGGCGCAGAGGCCAGCCCATTGCACTCCTCTGCAATCCAGGGGAGGAGATGCTCCAGGGAGGGACCTGGACGCAAGCAGGGCCAAACGAGGGCCCTGGGTGTGGAAAGGCTGCCAGCGCCAGCATGAAGCTGGGTGGCTGGGTGGGAGGGGTCCCGGGACCCATTGGAGGAGCCCAGGCTAGGGAGCCACGCGACCTAGGCCAAGGAGCAGGGAGAGAGTAAAGGGGAGAGAGGGAAGGGGAGGAAGGGGCGGCGCGAGGAGGAGGAGGAGGAGGAGGAGGAGGAGGAAAGATTGGGGTGGGGTGGGCTGGAGGCGGCTGGGGCGCGAGGGGCACCGAGGGGAGCGCGCGCGGTAGGGGGCCCAAGCAAGGGGCCCCCGGTTTGACCCGACGAGGCGGAGCGACGCCACCCGACGCCACGGGACGCCACGCGACACGACGACGAACACGCGCTCAGGGGCCCAGCCCAGGAGCCAGGCCCCAGGACTGGAGCTTAAAGCTCCGTGGTTAGGGAGGGCTGGCTTGGCTTAGGGGCAGCACGCAAGGCGAGAGGGCAGGGGAGGGAAGGGAGGGGATGGCGCAGGCCAAGGTCAGCGCAGCGCCCACGTCCACTGCCAGGTGTCAGGGTTCGGGCAGCCAAGGGGGCCCAGGCGAGGGGCAGGGCTGTGTTTCCCCTAGGGAGCCTTCAGGGCGCAGAGGCCAGCCCATTGCACTCCTCTGCAATCCAGGGGAGGAGATGCTCCAGGGAGGGACCTGGACGCAAGCAGGGCCAAACGAGGGCCCTGGGTGTGGAAAGGCTGCCAGCGCCAGCATGAAGCTGGGTGGCTGGGTGGGAGGGGTCCCGGGACCCATTGGAGGAGCCCAGGCTAGGGAGCCATGCGACCTAGGCCAAGGAGCAGGGAGAGAGTAAAGGGAGAGAGGGAAGGGGAGGAAGGGGCGGCGCGAGGAGGAGGAGGAGGAGGAGGAGGAGGAGGAGGAAAGATTGGGGTGGGGTGGGCTGGAGGCGGCTGGGGCGCGAGGGGCACCGAGGGGAGCGCGCGCGGTAGGGGGCCCAAGCAAGGGGCCCCCGGTTTGACCCGACGAGGCGGAGCGACGCCACCCGACGCCACGGGACGCCACGCGACACGACGACGAACACGCGCTCAGGGGCCCAGCCCAGGAGCCAGGCCCCAGGACTGGAGCTTAAAGCTCCGTGGTTAGGGAGGGCTGGCTTGGCTTAGGGGCAGCACGCAAGGCGAGAGGGCAGGGGAGGGAAGGGAGGGGATGGCGCAGGCCAAGGTCAGCGCAGCGCCCACGTCCACTGCCAGGTGTCAGGGTTCGGGCAGCCAAGGGGGCCCAGGCGAGGGGCAGGGCTGTGTTTCCCCTAGGGAGCCTTCAGGGCGCAGAGGCCAGCCCATTGCACTCCTCTGCAATCCAGGGGAGGAGATGCTCCAGGGAGGGACCTGGACGCAAGCAGGGCCAAACGAGGGCCCTGGGTGTGGAAAGGCTGCCAGCGCCAGCATGAAGCTGGGTGGCTGGGTGGGAGGGGTCCCGGGACCCATTGGAGGAGCCCAGGCTAGGGAGCCACGCGACCTAGGCCAAGGAGCAGGGAGAGAGTAAAGGGGAGAGAGGGAAGGGGAGGAAGGGGCGGCGCGAGGAGGAGGAGGAGGAGGAGGAGGAGGAAAGATTGGGGTGGGGTGGGCTGGAGGCGGCTGGGGCGCGAGGGGCACCGAGGGGAGCGCGCGCGGTAGGGGGCCCAAGCAAGGGGCCCCCGGTTTGACCCGACGAGGCGGAGCGACGCCACCCGACGCCACGGGGCGCCACGCGACACGACGACGAACACGCGCTCAGGGGCCCAGCCCAGGAGCCAGGCCCCAGGACTGGAGCTTAAAGCTCCGTGGGTTAGGGAGGGCTGGCTTGGCTTAGGGGCAGCACGCAAGGCGAGAGGGCAGGGGAGGGAAGGGAGGGGATGGCGCAGGCCAAGGTCAGCGCAGCGCCCACGTCCACTGCCAGGTGTCAGGGTTCGGGCAGCCAAGGGGGCCCAGGCGAGGGGCAGGGCTGTGTTTCCCCTAGGGAGCCTTCAGGGCGCAGAGGCCAGCCCATTGCACTCCTCTGCAATCCAGGGGAGGAGATGCTCCAGGGAGGGACCTGGACGCAAGCAGGGCCAAACGAGGGCCCTGGGTGTGGAAAGGCTGCCAGCGCCAGCATGAAGCTGGGTGGCTGGGTGGGAGGGGTCCCGGGACCCATTGGAGGAGCCCAGGCTAGGGAGCCACGCGACCTAGGCCAAGGAGCAGGGAGAGAGTAAAGGGGAGAGAGGGAAGGGGAGGAAGGGGCGGCGCGAGGAGAGGAGGAGGAGGAGGAGGAAAGATTGGGGTGGGGTGGGCTGGAGGCGGCTGGGGCGCGAGGGGCACCGAGGGGAGCGCGCGCGGTAGGGGGCCCAAGCAAGGGGCCCCCGGTTTGACCCGACGAGGCGGAGCGACGCCACGGGACGCCACGCGACACGACGACGAACACGCGCTCAGGGGCCCAGCCCAGGAGCCAGGCCCCAGGACTGGAGCTTAAAGCTCCGTGGTTAGGGAGGGCTGGCTTGGCTTAGGGGCAGCACGCAAGGCCGAGAGGGCAGGGGAGGGAAGGGAGGGGATGGCGCAGGCCAAGGTCAGCGCAGCGCCCACGTCCACTGCCAGGTGTCAGGGTTCGGGCAGCCAAGGGGGCCCAGGCGAGGGGCAGGGCTGTGTTTCCCCTAGGGAGCCTTCAGGGCGCAGAGGCCAGCCCATTGCACTCCTCTGCAATCCAGGGGAGGAGATGCTCCAGGGAGGGACCTGGACGCAAGCAGGGCCAAACGAGGGCCCTGGGTGTGGAAAGGCTGCCAGCGCCAGCATGAAGCTGGGTGGCTGGGTGGGAGGGGTCCCGGGACCCATTGGAGGAGCCCAGGCTAGGGAGCCACGCGACCTAGGCCAAGGAGC
>NW_027288124.1:0-7500 GCF_047511675.1 Marmota flaviventris | reverse complement strand
AGGGGCAGGGCTGTGTTTCCCCTAGGGAGCCTTCAGGGCGCAGAGGCCAGCCCATTGCACTCCTCTGCAATCCAGGGGAGGAGATGCTCCAGGGAGGGACCTGGACGCAAGCAGGGCCAAACGAGGGCCCTGGGTGTGGAAAGGCTGCCAGCGCCAGCATGAAGCTGGGTGGCTGGGTGGGAGGGGTCCCGGGACCCATTGGAGGAGCCCAGGCTAGGGAGCCACGCGACCTAGGCCAAGGAGCAGGGAGAGAGTAAAGGGGAAAGAGGGAAGGGGAGGAAGGGGCGGCGCGAGGACGAGGAGGAGGAGGAGGAAAGATTGGGGTGGGGTGGGCTGGAGGCGGCTGGGGCGCGAGGGGCACCGAGGGGAGCGCGCGCGGTAGGGGGCCCAAGCAAGGGGCCCCCGGTTTGACCCGACGAGGCGGAGCGACGCCACCCGACGCCACGGGACGCCACGCGACACGACGACGAACACGCGCTCAGGGGCCCAGCCCAGGAGCCAGGCCCCAGGACTGGAGCTTAAAGCTCCGTGGTTAGGGAGGGCTGGCTTGGCTTAGGGGCAGCACGCAAGGCGAGAGGGCAGGGGAGGGAAGGGAGGGGATGGCGCAGGCCAAGGTCAGCGCAGCGCCCACGTCCACTGCCAGGTGTCAGGGTTCGGGCAGCCAAGGGGGCCCAGGCGAGGGGCAGGGCTGTGTTTCCCCTAGGGAGCCTTCAGGGCGCAGAGGCCAGCCCATTGCACTCCTCTGCAATCCAGGGGAGGAGATGCTCCAGGGAGGGACCTGGACGCAAGCAGGGCCAAACGAGGGCCCTGGGTGTGGAAAGGCTGCCAGCGCCAGCATGAAGCTGGGTGGCTGGGTGGGAGGGGTCCCGGGACCCATTGGAGGAGCCCAGGCTAGGGAGCCACGCGACCTAGGCCAAGGAGCAGGGAGAGAGTAAAGGGGAGAGAGGGAAGGGGAGGAAGGGGCGGCGCGAGGAGGAGGAGGAGGAGGAGGAGGAAAGATTGGGGTGGGGTGGGCTGGAGGCGGCTGGGGCGCGAGGGGCACCGAGGGGAGCGCGCGCGGTAGGGGGCCCAAGCAAGGGGCCCCCGGTTTGACCCGACGAGGCGGAGCGACGCCACCCGACGCCACGGGACGCCACGCGACACGACGACGAACACGCGCTCAGGGGCCCAGCCCAGGAGCCAGGCCCCAGGACTGGAGCTTAAAGCTCCGTGGTTAGGGAGGGCTGGCTTGGCTTAGGGGCAGCACGCAAGGCGAGAGGGCAGGGGAGGGAAGGGAGGGGATGGCGCAGGCCAAGGTCAGCGCAGCGCCCACGTCCACTGCCAGGTGTCAGGGTTCGGGCAGCCAAGGGGGCCCAGGCGAGGGGCAGGGCTGTGTTTCCCCTAGGGAGCCTTCAGGGCGCAGAGGCCAGCCCATTGCACTCCTCTGCAATCCAGGGGAGGAGATGCTCCAGGGAGGGACCTGGACGCAAGCAGGGCCAAACGAGGGCCCTGGGTGTGGAAAGGCTGCCAGCGCCAGCATGAAGCTGGGTGGCTGGGTGGGAGGGGTCCCGGGACCCATTGGAGGAGCCCAGGCTAGGGAGCCACGCGACCTAGGCCAAGGAGCAGGGAGAGAGTAAAGGGGAGAGAGGGAAGGGGAGGAAGGGGCGGCGCGAGGAGGAGGAGGAGGAGGAGGAGGAGGAAAGATTGGGGTGGGGTGGGCTGGAGGCGGCTGGGGCGCGAGGGGCACCGAGGGGAGCGCGCGCGGTAGGGGGCCCAAGCAAGGGGCCCCCGGTTTGACCCGACGAGGCGGAGCGACGCCACCCGACGCCACGGGACGCCACGCGACACGACGACGAACACGCGCTCAGGGGCCCAGCCCAGGAGCCAGGCCCCAGGACTGGAGCTTAAAGCTCCGTGGTTAGGGAGGGCTGGCTTGGCTTAGGGGCAGCACGCAAGGCGAGAGGGCAGGGGAGGGAAGGGAGGGGATGGCGCAGGCCAAGGTCAGCGCAGCGCCCACGTCCACTGCCAGGTGTCAGGGTTCGGGCAGCCAAGGGGGCCCAGGCGAGGGGCAGGGCTGTGTTTCCCCTAGGGAGCCTTCAGGGCGCAGAGGCCAGCCCATTGCACTCCTCTGCAATCCAGGGGAGGAGATGCTCCAGGGAGGGACCTGGACGCAAGCAGGGCCAAACGAGGGCCCTGGGTGTGGAAAGGCTGCCAGCGCCAGCATGAAGCTGGGTGGCTGGGTGGGAGGGGTCCCGGGACCCATTGGAGGAGCCCAGGCTAGGGAGCCATGCGACCTAGGCCAAGGAGCAGGGAGAGAGTAAAGGGGAGAGAGGGAAGGGGAGGAAGGGGCGGCGCGAGGAGGAGGAGGAGGAGGAGGAGGAGGAGGAGGAAAGATTGGGGTGGGGTGGGCTGGAGGCGGCTGGGGCGCGAGGGGCACCGAGGGGAGCGCGCGCGGTAGGGGGCCCAAGCAAGGGGCCCCCGGTTTGACCCGACGAGGCGGAGCGACGCCACCCGACGCCACGGGACGCCACGCGACACGACGACGAACACGCGCTCAGGGGCCCAGCCCAGGAGCCAGGCCCCAGGACTGGAGCTTAAAGCTCCGTGGTTAGGGAGGGCTGGCTTGGCTTAGGGGCAGCACGCAAGGCGAGAGGGCAGGGGAGGGAAGGGAGGGGATGGCGCAGGCCAAGGTCAGCGCAGCGCCCACGTCCACTGCCAGGTGTCAGGGTTCGGGCAGCCAAGGGGGCCCAGGCGAGGGGCAGGGCTGTGTTTCCCCTAGGGAGCCTTCAGGGCGCAGAGGCCAGCCCATTGCACTCCTCTGCAATCCAGGGGAGGAGATGCTCCAGGGAGGGACCTGGACGCAAGCAGGGCCAAACGAGGGCCCTGGGTGTGGAAAGGCTGCCAGCGCCAGCATGAAGCTGGGTGGCTGGGTGGGAGGGGTCCCGGGACCCATTGGAGGAGCCCAGGCTAGGGAGCCACGCGACCTAGGCCAAGGAGCAGGGAGAGAGTAAAGGGGAGAGAGGGAAGGGGAGGAAGGGGCGGCGCGAGGAGGAGGAGGAGGAGGAGGAGGAGGAAAGATTGGGGTGGGGTGGGCTGGAGGCGGCTGGGGCGCGAGGGGCACCGAGGGGAGCGCGCGCGGTAGGGGGCCCAAGCAAGGGGCCCCCGGTTTGACCCGACGAGGCGGAGCGACGCCACCCGACGCCACGGGGCGCCACGCGACACGACGACGAACACGCGCTCAGGGGCCCAGCCCAGGAGCCAGGCCCCAGGACTGGAGCTTAAAGCTCCGTGGTTAGGGAGGGCTGGCTTGGCTTAGGGGCAGCACGCAAGGCGAGAGGGCAGGGGAGGGAAGGGAGGGGATGGCGCAGGCCAAGGTCAGCGCAGCGCCCACGTCCACTGCCAGGTGTCAGGGTTCGGGCAGCCAAGGGGGCCCAGGCGAGGGGCAGGGCTGTGTTTCCCCTAGGGAGCCTTCAGGGCGCAGAGGCCAGCCCATTGCACTCCTCTGCAATCCAGGGGAGGAGATGCTCCAGGGAGGGACCTGGACGCAAGCAGGGCCAAACGAGGGCCCTGGGTGTGGAAAGGCTGCCAGCGCCAGCATGAAGCTGGGTGGCTGGGTGGGAGGGGTCCCGGGACCCATTGGAGGAGCCCAGGCTAGGGAGCCACGCGACCTAGGCCAAGGAGCAGGGAGAGAGTAAAGGGGAGAGAGGGAAGGGGAGGAAGGGGCGGCGCGAGGAGGAGGAGGAGGAGGAGGAGGAAAGATTGGGGTGGGGTGGGCTGGAGGCGGCTGGGGCGCGAGGGGCACCGAGGGGAGCGCGCGCGGTAGGGGGCCCAAGCAAGGGGCCCCCGGTTTGACCCGACGAGGCGGAGCGACGCCACGGGACGCCACGCGACACGACGACGAACACGCGCTCAGGGGCCCAGCCCAGGAGCCAGGCCCCAGGACTGGAGCTTAAAGCTCCGTGGTTAGGGAGGGCTGGCTTGGCTTAGGGGCAGCACGCAAGGCCGAGAGGGCAGGGGAGGGAAGGGAGGGGATGGCGCAGGCCAAGGTCAGCGCAGCGCCCACGTCCACTGCCAGGTGTCAGGGTTCGGGCAGCCAAGGGGGCCCAGGCGAGGGGCAGGGCTGTGTTTCCCCTAGGGAGCCTTCAGGGCGCAGAGGCCAGCCCATTGCACTCCTCTGCAATCCAGGGGAGGAGATGCTCCAGGGAGGGACCTGGACGCAAGCAGGGCCAAACGAGGGCCCTGGGTGTGGAAAGGCTGCCAGCGCCAGCATGAAGCTGGGTGGCTGGGTGGGAGGGGTCCCGGGACCCATTGGAGGAGCCCAGGCTAGGGAGCCACGCGACCTAGGCCAAGGAGCAGGGAGAGAGTAAAGGGGAGAGAGGGAAGGGGAGGAAGGGGCGGCGCGAGGAGGAGGAGGAGGAGGAGGAGGAGGAAAGATTGGGGTGGGGTGGGCTGGAGGCAGCTGGGGCGCGAGGGGCACCGAGGGGAGCGCGCGCGGTAGGGGGCCCAAGCAAGGGGCCCCCGGTTTGACCCGACGAGGCGGAGCGACGCCACCCGACGCCACGGGACGCCACGCGACACGACGACGAACACGCGCTCAGGGGCCCAGCCCAGGAGCCAGGCCCCAGGACTGGAGCTTAAAGCTCCGTGGTTAGGGAGGGCTGGCTTGGCTTAGGGGCAGCACGCAAGGCGAGAGGGCAGGGGAGGGAAGGGAGGGGATGGCGCAGGCCAAGGTCAGCGCAGCGCCCACGTCCACTGCCAGGTGTCAGGGTTCGGGCAGCCAAGGGGGCCCAGGCGAGGGGCAGGGCTGTGTTTCCCCTAGGGAGCCTTCAGGGCGCAGAGGCCAGCCCATTGCACTCCTCTGCAATCCAGGGGAGGAGATGCTCCAGGGAGGGACCTGGACGCAAGCAGGGCCAAACGAGGGCCCTGGGTGTGGAAAGGCTGCCAGCGCCAGCATGAAGCTGGGTGGCTGGGTGGGAGGGGTCCCGGGACCCATTGGAGGAGCCCAGGCTAGGGAGCCACGCGACCTAGGCCAAGGAGCAGGGAGAGAGTAAAGGGGAGAGAGGGAAGGGGAGGAAGGGGCGGCGCGAGGAGGAGGAGGAGGAGGAGGAGGAGGAAAGATTGGGGTGGGGTGGGCTGGAGGCGGCTGGGGCGCGAGGGGCACCGAGGGGAGCGCGCGCGGTAGGGGGCCCAAGCAAGGGGCCCCCGGTTTGACCCGACGAGGCGGAGCGACGCCACCCGACGCCACGGGACGCCACGCGACACGACGACGAACACGCGCTCAGGGGCCCAGCCCAGGAGCCAGGCCCCAGGACTGGAGCTTAAAGCTCCGTGGTTAGGGAGGGCTGGCTTGGCTTAGGGGCAGCACGCAAGGCGAGAGGGCAGGGGAGGGAAGGGAGGGGATGGCGCAGGCCAAGGTCAGCGCAGCGCCCACGTCCACTGCCAGGTGTCAGGGTTCGGGCAGCCAAGGGGGCCCAGGCGAGGGGCAGGGCTGTGTTTCCCCTAGGGAGCCTTCAGGGCGCAGAGGCCAGCCCATTGCACTCCTCTGCAATCCAGGGGAGGAGATGCTCCAGGGAGGGACCTGGACGCAAGCAGGGCCAAACGAGGGCCCTGGGTGTGGAAAGGCTGCCAGCGCCAGCATGAAGCTGGGTGGCTGGGTGGGAGGGGTCCCGGGACCCATTGGAGGAGCCCAGGCTAGGGAGCCACGCGACCTAGGCCAAGGAGCAGGGAGAGAGTAAAGGGGAGAGAGGGAAGGGGAGGAAGGGGCGGCGCGAGGAGGAGGAGGAGGAGGAGGAGGAAAGATTGGGGTGGGGTGGGCTGGAGGCGGCTGGGGCGCGAGGGGCACCGAGGGGAGCGCGCGCGGTAGGGGGCCCAAGCAAGGGGCCCCCGGTTTGACCCGACGAGGCGGAGCGACGCCACCCGAAGCCACGGGACGCCACGCGACACGACGACGAACACGCGCTCAGGGGCCCAGCCCAGGAGCCAGGCCCCAGGACTGGAGCTTAAAGCTCCGTGGTTAGGGAGGGCTGGCTTGGCTTAGGGGCAGCACGCAAGGCGAGAGGGCAGGGCAGGGAAGGGAGGGGATGGCGCAGGCCAAGGTCAGCGCAGCGCCCACGTCCACTGCCAGGTGTCAGGGTTCGGGCAGCCAAGGGGGGCCCAGGCGAGGGGCAGGGCTGTGTTTCCCCTAGGGAGCCTTCAGGGCGCAGAGGCCAGCCCATTGCACTCCTCTGCAATCCAGGGAGGGACCTGGACGCAAGCAGGGCCAAACGAGGGCCCTGGGTGTGGAAAGGCTGCCAGCGCCAGCATGAAGCTGGGTGGCTGGGTGGGAGGGGTCCCGGGACCCATTGGAGGAGCCCAGGCTAGGGAGCCACGCGACCTAGGCCAAGGAGCAGGGAGAGAGTAAAGGGAAAGAGGGAAGGGGAGGAAGGGGCGGCGCGAGGACGAGGAGGAGGAGGAGGAGGAGGAAAGATTGGGGTGGGGTGGGCTGGAGGCGGCTGGGCGCGAGGGGGCACCGAGGGGAGCGCGCGCGGTAGGGGGCCCAAGCAAGGGGCCCCCGGTTTGACCCGACGAGGCGGAGCGACGCCACCCGACGCCACGGGACGCCACGCGACACGACGACGAACACGCGCTCAGGGGCCAGCCCAGGAGCCAGGCCCCAGGACTGGAGCTTAAAGCTCCGTGGTTAGGGAGGGCTGGCTTGGCTTAGGGGCAGCACGCAAGGCGAGAGGGCAGGGGAGGGAAGGGAGGGGATGGCGCAGGCCAAGGTCAGCGCAGCGCCCACGTCCACTGCCAGGTGTCAGGGTTCGGGCAGCCAAGGGGGCCCAGGCGAGGGGCAGGGCTGTGTTTCCCCTAGGGAGCCTTCAGGGCGCAGAGGCCAGCCCATTGCACTCCTCTGCAATCCAGGGGAGGAGATGCTCCAGGGAGGGACCTGGACGCAAGCAGGGCCAAACGAGGGCCCTGGGTGTGGAAAGGCTGCCAGCGCCAGCATGAAGCTGGGTGGCTGGGTGGGAGGGGTCCCGGGACCCATTGGAGGAGCCCAGGCTAGGGAGCCACGCGACCTAGGCCAAGGAGCAGGGAGAGAGTAAAGGGGAGAGAGGGAAGGGGAGGAAGGGCGGCGCGAGGAGGAGGAGGAGGAGGAGGAGGAAAGATTGGGGTGGGGTGGCTGGAGGCGGCTGGGGCGC
Organism: Marmota flaviventris; assembly: GCF_047511675.1. NCBI lineage: Eukaryota > Metazoa > Chordata > Mammalia > Rodentia > Sciuridae > Marmota > Marmota flaviventris. Next base: position 343 of record NW_027288124.1, on the reverse strand, counting down.
GAGGGGCACCGAGGGGAGCGCGCGCGGTAGGGGCCCAAGCAAGGGGCCCCCGGTTTGACCCGACGAGGCGGAGCGACGCCACCCGACGCCACGGGACGCCACGCGACACGACGACGAACACGCGCTCAGGGGCCCAGCCCAGGAGCCAGGCCCAAGGACTGGAGCTTAAAGCTCCGTGGTTAGGGAGGGCTTGCTTGGCTTAGGGCAGCACGCAAGGCGAGAGGGCAGGGGAGAGGGCAGGGGAGGGAAGGGAGGGGATGGCGCAGGCCAAGGTCAGCGCAGCGCCCACGTCCACTGCCAGGTGTCAGGGTTCGGGCAGCCAAGGGGGCCCAGGCGAGGGGCA